>NC_051452.1:7868852-7871169 GCF_001649575.2 Kryptolebias marmoratus | reverse complement strand
GACTGTGTTTCTCGGCTGGCCTGGGAACGCCTTGGGATTCCCCCGGAGGAGCTGGCCCAAGTGGCTGTGGAGAGGGAAGTCTGGGTCTCCCTGCTTAGGCTGCTGCCCCCGCGACCCGACCCCGGATAAGCGGAAGAAGATGGATGGATGGATGTTTGGAGAAAACAAAACACAGCACATCAGGACAAACACTTCATGCTGACTGTTAAGCACGGTGGTGCAGCGCTGATGATTTGGGCTTAGTCACCTTGCAGTCACTGAATCAGAAACCGACTACTTAAAGTTATTCCTGCTAAAGGTGGTTCTACAAGTTACTGAATCAATTGGTGGACTTTGTTGTTACCACACAGCATTTCCATTTTGTTTAATAAATACTGCTGTGATGGAATCATTTGTGTGTTTTTGTACACTTGAGGTTTAATTGATGGTTTATCTTGTGTCCTGATACATTAAATGCTGGAACTGAAAGAGGGTGGGCTTTCTTCTTTCCATGACTGTATGTAGTTTGAATGTTTGCAGTATATGTGAATGTTTCTGGTGGTGTTTACACAAAAAAAGCTAGTATACAGACGTTGTGATCAGTGTGTCGTCACCGAGGGTGGCTGCGTGGAGTGGAGTGAACAAGCGGACAGAAAATATCAGATATGCAAGTGATTCCCCCCCAAAAAAGAATAAAAACAAAATTCAGAGTGCAAATACAAACAGACGAAGAACACACAGGCACGGCAGAATCGACAATCATTCATTAAGATGACACAGAACTTTACCGCATCCTCAGAGACAACATGAAACAACCTTTCCCAGAAAAAAAAAACATAAAAAAAAAAAAACATTCACATTTGAAATTCCTGTTTTTCAGCTCCTGGCGTACACATAAAGAGAACAATTTGTTTATGTCAGCTCACAAGAGGAGCCAGAATACATTTCAAACTGGCTTGTAATTGGGAAATTTCCGGGTCTCAGCTCTTTCAAGTCAAGTAAACGAACATGAACAACAACAGATTTACTGTTTCATTTCAAACTCCCCACCTGTTCTTGATTGATAGGGAACATAAGTAAACGAAAAAAAAAAAAAAAAGCACAACAGTCCCCAGCTTACATATACACACATATTTGCAACAGATTCATTAAACAAAAAGAGGATCCAAATGAAATACTGAAACACACACACAGAGCTGCCATCAACGATGAGCAGATTTTACCACCACTGGTGAATCTGCTATTCTTCATCTTATTTTCTGTGTAGAGTCGGATCAGCAAAGCTGTTTGTCAATTGAATTTCAAAAGTCTGCACTATTGATTTCTGTTGGCTTTATGCAGCACATATGATGTCGCTGACTTCATCTTGGATTTCTCACGAGAACTGGTCTCCTTGAAATAAAACAGGACTTTGAGGGTTTACGTTGTACCTTTCTCTGCACCTGTTTGTCTTGACATGTAAATGGCCTCGTCTCCAGAGGAAAATGCTAACAATTTTATGGTTTTGGGACAATGGGTGTGAAATATCGCAACATTTCTAAAAAAAGAAACATCTCATAAAAATCAAAACATAATTTCTGAATCCTAAAGCAGATGGTTAGGTTTAGGAATATTTGCTTTTTATTATCATTCAATGGGAATTTTTTTCTCAGAACTGGTCAAATGCTTCAAATTAAAAGTACCAAACTAATGTTTGAACTTTTTTTTTTTAAAGTCCATTGTGGACACAGTATGTACACAAATGTGATTGGTTTAGTCCCTTTTTCTAAAATCCTGACAGAATGTCTTTGAATTCTCAGTGCCACACATCCTGTTAGCTAAATTAGACCTTCAATTAATTACTTGATAAGAAAACATCTTGATTAACCTGTTAAAAGTAAAAACCTTCCATCTTCCTGTATACTATATTCAATCATCAATCATGTTTTGACTGATTATGCAAATGTTTTGGTTATGCATGGTAGCACCTTGCAGCCCGAGGAAATTTTACGCCAATGAACCACTTGGCAGTGATTTCTGGCAAATTGTTGGCAAACAGCATTTTAGAGGGAGCCTCCTGACTGTTTCAAAATGTTCTCAGTTTCTTCATGTGAGTCGCAGACCAGGGGTGGAAATTAAAATTTTTTTTACCAGCCACTCAAATATTTTACCAGCCACTATTTTTTGTTGTGACAAAAAGTTATTTCATATGATGATGATGATCGACGTGGGTGGAAGCAGTTGTGGTGCCCTACAAGCTGACTACTCTTGAAAAACAGAAAATAAAATAGCTTCTCATCACAACACCTATATTGGTGTTAGACTGCATGTAATCTGTAGTGGATCGAGTGCATCATAT
>NC_051452.1:7858118-7868293 GCF_001649575.2 Kryptolebias marmoratus | reverse complement strand
CATAACAGAGTCTGTCTGTCTGTCTATCACGCTAGCAAAACAGTGGGTTAACTTCGCCAAAACAAGTTGTTTGACCTTTCACCGTCTCCGTAGTTCCCTTGCAGCGCGAGCACAGCGCGGCGGTTACGAGCGTTGAACATGAACGGAGACACAGGGCAATCGTAGCTCTGAGAGAGCTGTGTGAAGCTGACACCCCGCTCTCTGATGGGGGAACGCGGCTCGACGTAACAGCAGCAACTCGAGCACATTACTGCCCCCTATATGTCAGGAGGACAAATAACACCTTTTCTGTTCAAATTGCCAACCCACCACAGTGGCGTGTGTGTTGATCAAATTCACCCGCCACTTCAAATATTTACCTGCATTTGGCGGGTGGCGGGTGCTAATTTCCACCCCTGTCGCAGACGCTCGGAGTCTTGTCGCTTGAATTTTGAACATGTTCAGAAATTTTCTCAAGATTGCCGTAGAGATGCCGAGTGCATTTTGAACCCATTTCAAACCACTCTGTTTTGTCACCGGCCGTCTCAAACACTTTTCAATTTAGTTTCCATAAGTTCTTGAGCATTAGAGCTGTATTTTGACACCTGAATGGGAGCTCTCCTCTGACAGACAACACCCACGGCTACATCTCCGAATGTCCGGGTCTAAAAATCCATGATTATGATAAATAATAGTGATAAAATCTGCCTATGTTCATTTCTAAAGTGTAGATTAAATCAGAAACAAGACGCTGAAGGCCAAGGTGGGTACAAAGTGGGCAAAGATGGGTATGATCTGGGCATAAGTGGGCAATGAAATAATGTCAGGGCCAAGCTGTGCACCTGAAAATAAGCCCAGAATTTCATCAGTCACACAGCTTGGTGGTCATTGAGTCCCAAACAACTGAACCTCAACTAAAAATTTGCCTTTTTTCTTCAATCTTGAGTTGGTAACTAGTCTCAAAACGAAAGGTTTTGTTCAACAACCGTTAAATCCCTGTTACATAGTCATGGCAATACATTGTAACATTTATTGTGACTACTTTTTAGCTAACTGACTGGCTTGTTCCATTTTGTGTTCTGGAGTCCAGATTGTGGGATTTTTAAAAATGTCTTACAGGATAAAAACCTGCAAGTTTGAAGACCATAGTTTTCCTGACAAAGGTCTTGTGACTTATCTCAGTGCACCAGTTTTATGTCCAAATAATGGATTTACTTTCAGATTGATGAACTCAGAATTAGGCTTTTTACTCTTGGAGCTTAGGCTCAAATATGTGAACATGAATGTTTTTATTAAAGTGTGTCCAAGCTGCTTGTTTGACCTGTCTGTGGAGTGGATATAAGACATCTAAGAACTGTTTTTTTAGTCATCTTTGTTCCATCTGACAGAAATCAGGTTACTCAGGATAAATGTTAATTCCTGTTTTAATGGCGTGAACGCATGTGTCTCTTTGTGTGTGTGGGCTTCACTCTGCTGCAGTTACATAAGCTGATGGGGCAGTTATCGTTGCTGACTGAGCAGATCCTTCCTCCCCTAACCCATTTTAGCCACCCACTGGAAATCTGCACCCATGCTGGTCCAAGAGGCGCTGGTAAAATGTCAAAAGCTACCAGCTGTGACCAGCCAGTGATTCCACCTCCAGTTCTTCTTTTCTAATGTGAAAAAGAATAACAGAAATGGTGTCTAGCATGACAGTACCAACCATTCTCAAGTGGTTTCAATGGGTCAAGCAAAATGTTCAGGTTTGCAACAGATACATTCACATTGATTTTACTCTGACAGCTGATTGAACGTGCCTCCCTGTGAGTCTTTCCTGCATTCTGACATACATGCTGGTCAGGAAGTCTGCAGAAATGCTTGTGGATATGCATAGGGCCAGATTCAAAGAACTGTTGAGTGCTTTTTTTTATTTTAGTCAACCCAGAGAGCTTCTTAATTGGAAGAATTCTGCAGGAATGTGTTCTGCGGGTGGGACTTCCTCAGTCCAGCTGCTAGTTTGGTGCCAATCACTCTTAAAAGGCCAAAGAGATCATTTCAGGCATCTGTCTTTTTGATTTTCTTCTTTTTGGCTGCATCCATTTCCAGTGAGTTCTTCAAAGATGTCTTTTAAATTTTTTTTTTTTCTTCAAATAGGAGACTCTTCTTAGAAACAATATAACCTTTAAATACATAGTGTTCTTGTTCGTGTTCGGTGTGCTATCACAGTCTGCTAGCTGCTTCAACTTGTGCATGTGGCTGTCCACAGTCAGATGTGAAAGCCAGCATTTCACGAGTCTGAAAATGTCGTGAGACGGGAACATTTTTTTACAAAAACGAAACAAAATAACGTTGAGTCAATTGTGCAACTGTTTCTGACAACAACTTGCAGCAGCTGAGATCCCAGAGAGGAAAAAAAGACTTGTTAAAAGCTGCCTCACATCTCTCTAGACTCTCAGTTTCAGTTGGCATTCCCAGAGTAGATTAGTTTGTCTCAGTCGATGATGATCATAAAATAAGCCGGCCCCCTGGATGACCTCAATCTTCATAGAACATCAGTGCAACACACTCCCATCATCTACAAGTCTTTGAGAAATCCAATCCAACACTCATTTCAAGCTAATGCTCCGATGCCATCAAAACAGAAGGATTTATGAGTGGATCCAATTGGCAGAGATGTGACAAAGGTCAAATGACAAGCTGTCAAATTATCGTTTGTCCAGTGTGTTGGATAATCAAAACCCTTTGGTGAATTGGAAAGACTGTGGCAGGGTTGAAGGAGAGAAAATGGGCTACTGTTGAGAAGTTCTCTTCAAATCAAGGTTGTCTCTTAGAGGAGGGAATCTTGAACAGCAGTTACGCTGTTTGTACACAAAAAATGGCTGTACAACTGGTCCGGTTAGGCGTTGGTGCACTCACTGCCCCTTGCTTGAACAGGGGTGGTACTTTGGAAGGTGTATTGCTGCTAAAAATCACAAGGATGCTAAAAATAAAGAGCTTGAAAATGGTATGCACGCAGTGCGACACTTATATGCGACATCCCATAAGAAGGGTGGGATGGGGCATCTGTATCATCCATGTGGAAACTCGTGTGAGGTGGCGATGTGTCACTGTGGAGTTACGGACCAAATGTTTGAGCGCAGATTGACGAAACCACTCGGGATCAGTGAGTTTCTGTCAGCGTCCCTGTGTGCTCCTTTCAAACCAAATCCGAATGATTAAATCTGGTGTTTTTCAAGTCCAACCCACTGTCTCTCGCTTTCATCCGTGTTATTTTTCTCAAGTTGACGCTCCATCTCCTTTTTCTACTTCACCGCCTTCTACTTCCCCTTTCTTTCCGCTCCTGCTGACCTCTCTCGGATTCCTCAGATGTGCCTCTTCATGTGCAGCGCCAAGTGATCCGACCGCGAGAAACACCTGCAGCCAAACAGAAAAAGAAACAGAGAACAGCTTGTTAGCTCGTTACCGATGCAAGAGGAAGAAGTTTGTTTTGTCGATTGAGCTAAATGTTGCTGTTAGCTAGTGAGTGCTGAGCCACTAATGCACATGCAATTAGTATATGTGTAACTAATTCATAATCAGCATTTTCAGCAGAACTCCTAATGACTTCAGCTGCGCCATGAATAACTAGAAAGCCTGCAGATGGATCTGTTGAAATAGCGTGGGGGGGGGAGAAGCAGCATGCAAAACATGTGCTGTAAAACGACAGCTAAATTAGATGAATCGAAGCCTCTCATCTAAAAATCAGCCTTGTGGAATTGCTGGGGCGTTGCTGCACGATGAACAAAATGAAATTGCTCTCCTCTTTTTGTTGAATGTGAGGGTTTTTAAAAAAAATGTTTGTGTAAAGTGACTGTTTCAAGCTCCAAACTGACATAATTAATGTTCTCTAAGCATGGTTCTACACACAGATGCAGCCATTATCAAACCTCCCTTTTTTTTTTTTTTTTGGGTCTACCACCATGTCTAGACGCACCACGTTTCTGCAGAGAGAAGAAAAAAAAGCAACAACAACTCTACTCCCTGGAGAGGCTCTTTCTGAAAGAGTGTGTTGCTTTCTAAGAGATAACCAGGAGTTGCATCTTCTGGTAATTAGTGTGCAAGAAGTACTTCAAATTGGGGGCCACTGGGGATGGGGGTTGTTTTGGAGCATATTAAAATGGGTAAATTAATAATATTTATAAAAAAAAAACCCACTGAGATATTGCAAATCTTCTGTTTTGGACAGTTTTATCAAATACAAACAGCTACTGGAGTTTCTTATGTTTAATTTTTACATCCTATCACTTCAATTTGAACATTTCTTACATCAAGCTTTAATATGACTCCATTGTAAATTAAAGGGAGATGTGTTGAATGTGGGTTTTTGTGCAAAGGTTCGAGTTTATGCCTATTTTGATCAATTCTTGCATTTCTGCAACAGTTGATTGGGAATGAGACAGGACTGACAGTCTGAGGTTTCTGTGTGACGAGCCGCCAGTCATCTGTCTCACTGTCACACCTGCATGTGTGAGCGTCTTCCCAAACGTGCGCACACAAAAACACGCATGCAAAATGAATGAACGGCTCCTGAGACATCCATCAGTGTTGTTGTGTGTCACTGGGAGTGTGTGTGTGTGTGTGTGTGTGTGCTCGGTGAGACAGATGGTGAAGTATGAGTCACGACTCGGGGGCACGACAACAGCTGGCACACCGTGGGTCTGTCTCCTCCTCCCCTTCCCTCAATCTTTCACCCCGACTTTTCTGTCTCCCCTGTTTCCCCTCTTCCTTCATCTCAGCGGGGCGCACGTGTCGGGGCTGGAGGGCTCTGACACATGACAGAGGTGGGCCCGAATTAGGGATCTGCCCGGAGGGGGGTCTGGCAGTGGAGGGAGACGGAAAACCAAGGGAGAGGGATACTGTATTTACAGTCCGCCCAGCTGAGACCTGATTAAGATGAAACTGACCGACCCGCTGTTCATTAACACACACATACAGATCGACATTAAGGCAAAGTACCCTGGGTGAAAAGGGATTTCTTTTTCTTCTTTCATAATGAACCCATGCATGATTCAAGAGGTCACACATTCAACAACTCGCTATTCAATTTCCACTCTGTCATTGGACTTTAAAACGCAATCACTGCAAATCGTTTGAGCCACTTTTGACAAATAGGTGACATCTTTAATTTCCAGCCACATGAATAACTAAAGATTGTTGCATATGATTTACAAAATGATGCAATTTGACAAAAAATATAACCAGGCTGCAAGAAGTGCACGTAAATGCAACTAAACACGTAAGAAATAAAGTTAGACTTTTTATAGAGGGCAAAAATGTTGGGAAACAATTGTCAAATACAAGGTAGAAAACTGATTAAAACTGTAATTTACTTGAAAAACATTAGCAAAGCTATCTGACAATAAAGACATCTAAAATTAAAAGCTGTAATATTTTAACATGACCTTTTGAATACTGAAATACTAATAATTACCTCTATTTTAAGATAGTTACAATAATATTCTTGCCATTTGTGTTCGCTACACAAAGGTAGCAAACACATAACATGCAGTTTTACAGATATTGAGCTAAAATTTGGTGTGGTAGTAGCTGAGAGTCATTCACAATACACACCTTGAGCACTAACTGATTGTATAAGGTCTGTTTTTAAAACTTTGACATTAACTACTGGAGTCAACTGTCTTTGTTAGCAAAATATATCATAAACCCTTTTAATGAAACTCTCAGAAAGTTTTTGTTGCGTGTACATCTACAACTGGTTAACTTTTGGAGTCAACCCAATAAAAGATGGCCGCCACAGTCAATGACCTTAGGAAACACAAGAATGGCGATAACCCATTTGGTTGTACCGATGTTGAGCTAAAATTCAGTGAGGTAGTATCTGAGCGTCATTAGCAACACATACTCTGAGCTCTATCATATCTTGCAAGATGTCACCATATTGCATGAGATTGTGCTTAACATCATTTACAAGGTTTGACCAAAACGGCTAAAACTCTGTCCTCTCTCATCATAAAATGCTTAAAATTTTGGTTTAAAATTTTGTCTTTTGTAATACTAATCAAATATGTTAATGTGACAAAAAAACAACAACAGAACTTGCTCAATTTGATCAATTATTGTAATTTAAAATGCAAATTTTCTGCTGTTTTTTATTTCTATTTTTTTTTCTGTCGCGGCTGCAAGGTCCATATTTTGTAAAATCACTGAGTGCATCAGAAATACAAACGTAAATTCAACTGTTGTTTTAGAAAACTGTGTATATTTTTCTGTGGAGCACGTTTTAAAATGACCTTCTCTCACACGTCGCTGAGCTTCACCACATTTAGCTCGATATTGCTCAGAGACCTCAGAGGTGCCGGATCACAGACAGAAGAGTGAAAATTAAAACAGGGCTAAAGATTTCTGCGTCTGAGCCAAGCCAATGATTTTATATTGAATAGTGACCAGCAAATAGTTAATGTTCTCATCACCGGAGCCCAGAAAATTAAAGCTCCAACAGACAACAGAAGGCAGAGGGCCTAATTGAAAAATGTCTGTGGCAAATTAGATCAGATCGGCTCTTTAAAACAGGTTTGTAATTCCCTGTCCGCTCGACTGCGAGGGCTGCATGATGTAAATTTCGCCAGGTCCTACATGTCTTTCTGTGGACGATGAAGAGGAGCCCAGATTTTTGTGACAAAGTGAATTTGTGAGCACCGTGTGCGAAAAACAACATTTCCAGTCAGAAAGTGGGGCCAAACACACAACAAACCAAGAACAGAAGAAGAAAAAAAACAAAAAGAAAAAAGACAAAGACAAAATAACATTGTCAGACCACTAATGAAAAGGTCATTTTATTTTGTTTTAACAGGCAACTGGTAAACCAGAACAGTATCCCACCTGTTAGACTGGAGTGAAAACTGTGGAGCCTTGAGTCAAACTCCACGGTGACCAAAAATAATTATCAGCACAAGCGTATGCACATAGGCAAGGTCTCAACGACTTGTGCAAAAGGACACAAAGAAGCATTTTGGGTGGCCAAGTCCTTCAGTCTTTTTACTCTTGGATCCTAAGAGTCAACGCTAAAAGAGTCCAACTTCTTGCAGTTTGTGGACAACTTTTTTTGTGTTTAGGAAATCTACGTTCTCATTCAGACTAGATGACGATCTCACTATAAGATTAAAAAAATAAATAAATCAGCTGGAAGGTGGACGGTCTTTGAAGGGTGTAAAAATGCAGTAGACTCTTTATTTACATGATAGAACAGGGACAGGTCTATGATGGTTTTGAGGATGTGAAAATCACCCATAGTGAAGTCATAGTAGTTTAATATCATGGTGGCAGTGTATCCATGACATGGGGCTCATGTGCAAAGACGTGACTTGGTTGTGGCTACAACCGTGATAATGTAAAGGTCATGGAAACAGTTTAGATACCAATAGCTTCATCCCAACGCAGTTCGAGACAGTCAGGCATAAAGATCATAGTGCCGGTGCAGGAGAGATCTTGAGGACAGAAAAAATAGCAGGAAAAATCTATTTGGGAACTATTAAGACCCAGCCAAGTTCTGATAGGTCACATCAGCTCCGGAGGGTTGGGTCCAGTATTAAGGAGGCCTACAGCCAGTTCATCACTTGGCTGCAACTGCTGGCAACTAGGTGGTGAACAGGATTCCCAATGACGTCTCACGACATTTGTAGGGTTTTCAATTCCCTCAGCTGAGTTGCAGAGGCTTGCAGCTTTGTTCCTTTAATTTTGAACAAGTTTCAAAACTTTGTACAACAACATTTCTCTCAAAACAGTTGAGAGTGTTGCTGCAGGTGCCTCGAACCTATCTTAAACTTCTCTCGTCAAGGCTGGTCGCTTAGTTGCAAACACTTAGAACTGAGTGAGACTGCAATGAAAAATTTGAATAATGTTTTATTATTTTGGAGCAAATCAGTTTTTTTAGGTCTGAGTCACCAACTAGTCTCCAACAGTTGCAGCCAAGTGAGATACAGCATTAAATCTCCTTTGTCTGTGACAATTTGCAAATAGCCGTTTCCAGACTGGAAAGTTTCCACCACATTTCCCTTAGAGCAAGTGTCTGGCTCTAATAGCAAAACAGATTCTCTCAAAATAATCAGAGTCCTGAGACAACTCTTGAACCCTTCATAAATGCGCTTCAGAGAGTGCGAAAGTACGAGAAATGCGAGTCCACTTTGAAAAGGTTAGCAACCTGCAAAACCAAACTGTGACTGATCGGAGACAAAAAAGAGAATAATTTGAAACATATTTAAGACTAAACTGAGATAAATTTGTAGATCATTCACAAAGAATATCACAATTAATTTATTCACAGTTGTATACGTGTGCAAACGTGTCATAAGTACCAACTGAATGCGATTCCAAATGAAAATTTGTGGGTTTTTTTTAATTTTGTGTCTCCAACTAGTTGCCAACAGTTCCAGTCAAATACGAAACAGACTTCATTAAATTACTGTTTAAATTAGCAACACTGAAAGAAAATATATTTTGAGTTAAAAATTTGATTAATTTTTAAACAAGTGCTTTACCTACAACACTCGAACTTATACCATTTTGTTTTGTGTGAGTCCCCATTTTTTAATCTAGTAGCAGCCTCCAATTCACAGTCATGCATCATAATGCAAGAAGATTCAACATTAATATGCAGCACCCGACCTTAAAGTGAGAATTCTCAATGTACGACAGAGCAACTTCCAAAGTAACCCACATTAGTAATCCTGCCAGCAAAACAGGCTGTGTTACCAGTATCTTCGGAGGACTTTTTTTTTTTTACAACACCAAACAGCAAAAATCACAAAGATACGACACACTGCCTCGAATAACGTTGGGAAAATGGAAGAAAAACATATCAGACGGCAGGAAAAGAAGGAGAGTTGTGTTTTGACAGACCTGTCACAGTGGTTGCACTTAAAAGGCTTGGCGCCGGTGTGTTTGCGGTAGTGCCTCGTCAGCTCGTCGCTCCTGGCGAATCGCCACTCACAGCCCTCCCATGAGCATTTGTACGGCTTCTCACCTGGGGCACAAAGAAAAAAAAAAATCATAAACAGAACTTTAGTCACTTATTTAGTCTGCACTGTTTTGTAAACCTTGACCTCAACCAGCAAATATCTTGCAGAATAAAAAAAAATATCCTGCATATTATGATTCATTTCAGCCATATTTAACTTTAAATAAAGTGCCTCGGGTCACCTTTTCTTTTTTGGGGGACTGAAAAGAGAGCAAGGAAATGTTTAACTGGGATGGAGACGCTCCCACTGGTCTTCGATGTTGCTGAACATGCAGAAGCGGCGCGAAGAGTTGAGAGAGAAGTGGAGCGAAAGAAGAGGTGGGTTGGGTGGGATTAAAGCCAAGGTGGATAAGAGGAGTCTGAGAAGAGGAGGTGAGATGAGACCAGAAGAGAGGAAAGTGGGGAGAAGTGTTGCAGAAGTGGATTAAGGCAGAGGAGGCTGCAGATATGCTGGCAGGGGAGGAAGAGGAGGGAGTGGTGATAATTAGGCCGGTCGCATAATAGCAAAGAAGCCACAAAGTGCCAGCTGAGTCCGGCTCCAAAGATGTCACCAGCATCAGTCACATCCCATCTGGGTTGGTGCTCATGCTTGACCAGCTCTGCTTGAGTGCGTCCGACACCAACACTGGCCTAATTCACTGAATCTGATTATAAACGGGACACAATCGAAGGCTCAACCACTTTGTCAAGACAGTCAAGATTGAGAGTGTTGGTTTTGTGCCATTATCCGTACGAGAAAAATCAATATTTTCTATCAAATGTCGATGTCTGTAAGTCAAAGTTGACCAAAAAGGCAAAGCCGACCACACAGAATGAGAAGATCTCACAGCATATGTTCCATTCAAGGACTTTCTAACAGAGAGGAGCCATGTTGTGGAGCACTTCATTAACAGGACTCAAACATGTTAGGAAGGTGTGAAATAGGGGGGGTGCACAAGGTTCTAACACTGATGAGAGGATGAATAAAAAGTGATAAAAGATTCATCTCCACTCGTACAATGGCTAAAAAAAACATACCACAGATATAATTTTTTATTTAAAGAGAACTATTTTTCACAATGAATTAGTCTGGTTCCGTTCCATGAATGTCCCCAACCTTTCCTGAAACACCCCAGAGCAGCTGGTTTGGGCCATCCGGCTCTGGCCAATCAAACTCCCAGGAGGCAGGGATGCCTGAGTGTGTTGCCTAGCAATGGCTGCAAGG
>NC_051452.1:7824191-7858107 GCF_001649575.2 Kryptolebias marmoratus | reverse complement strand
GGGGGGGGGGGGTATCTATGTGTATGTGTGTGTGGATGGAGGTATTGGGGTGGGAGGGGTGGGGGGGTTGAAACATGAGAACACAGCAGTCAGTGCAGCTGGCTGAATCTGGCGACGGCACGCCGCCATGCCACCGGCCAATTACCGAGCACGCTGGCAGAGCGCGGAGGCAGTTGCCTAGCGACGGCAACGGTGGAGCTGTACAGGGCGAGAGGCGATGGGGGGGTGGGATGCAGTGCCGATGGTGGTGATAGTGGTGGAGGCAGCAGCAGGAGGAGGAGGAGGGCGGGCACTAAGAGACCAGAGCCTGCAGCAGTACATAACCACTCAGCTACCGACTCCTCCAACGATACACTGCTCGCCGTTGCCTAGCAACAAATCCTCCACCCCCTCCTCCTCCTCCACCTCTCTCCTCTCCCTCAAGATGCCCTCATACAAACAGGCGAGCAGAGCAGGTACACACTCGCTTGCACAAACACACACTTTCACGCTCCCTGGACTGGAAAGGCTACTTTAAAAATACAGAGCTGCATTCACTGAATGACAGTTTTCATCCTAATCCAGTGGATTAGCCTGATCTCAAAAGCATAATCTGATTATGGCACTATTACTTTTGGATTACTTCGCCTGAAAAGGCTAAAAAAAGGAAAAAAAACTAAAATGTAGATTATAAAGCTAAGTGGATTATTTGCTCTCATTTAAACAATCGTGATTGTGGACAGTGTTGTTGTTTAAAGCAAATAAGTTGCTTATAAAGATTCCCATTAACTGTCTTAACCCTGCTATCCAAGAGAAACACGTGTGCCAACAAAACTCTTCCCTTTCCTAAACATATTTCTCGTGTGTAATTTGATAGCCGGGTGTTTCCAGAGTCACTGTAATCCCATTATGTGTAATCTGTTACTTCCGAACGTTCTCTCGCACAGACTCGTGCACACGCTCTCTCCAGCCTCTCAGGTGCCAGCATTGGAAGTTAATTACATTCCCTCCATTAGCTGGAGCCGAAGCAGGGCATCCGGGGTCTCTGAGGTCATTATGGAGGCTCTCCGAGAGCGCTTTATGGGGTCCGGCCCGCAGTTAGCGCTGCAGGGTCGGAGACGAGTCAGAGGGAAGACAAACAGGCTAAGAGGGGAGGATGACAGATGGAGGAAATGACGGAGACATGTAGCAGAGAATGTTGAAAAAAAGGACATTTATACGAAACGACATCCCAAAATTCTAACATCAACTTTGAAATAACGTAAGCTAAGCAAAAACGCCTACATTTTCATGTATAAACTGTAAAAGATCTGTAAAGAGAACAAAAAGCAGGCAGAAATACAAACTAAAAAGTAAGCCTCAACCAAACTGTTGCTCTGCGAAAGCTTTGAACTGTGTTTCAACAGTATTTCTCGTAGGAGATACAAAAAGTTAAAATGTTTTGAAGGGAAAAGGTTGAGCTAAAATATAACTAAAGTCTATGAACACTTGAGTGTTGGCTCCCTACACTCTGAGGGGATTTCAGAGAAAACCTTAAGTCCTACAGCAGCGACAGAAACACTGAGTTAAAGTTGATAAAATCCTTACGTTTTCATGTGTAGTATTTGTTTTTCAAAGCTGGCGTTCATGAAAACCATGAGTAAGGGTGATTCCATGCTTATAAATGCAACACTGGCCTGAAAACGATTCACTTGTAGGATGATGAAACCTTCGATTCGTGGTGGAAAAGCACAATAAAGAGGAATATATGCATACCGGCTATGTATTCCTGAAAAAACATATTTTGAAGGAAAGGAGAAAAAGGAAACGAATGAAGAGACAGAACAACCTAACAGACCTCGTTTTTTTTTTTTTTTCCTTTAGCCTAAAATCTAATTGTACCATTCCTTATCTGCCATAAGCCTATTCACAAAAAGCTCTACAGGGCACTGTCATTTCAACTCAGCCCGCCTAATTCCAGATTAAATCGTAGCCTTTTCTCCGTTTGGTAATTTATGGAAATAACAACTAAGAAAAAGAGGATTTGAGTAATGACATCTTTAAACTTGTCAGGATAATGGCTCCGTGAATGAGGGAGCCCGTGGCACTGTCGTGTCTTTCTGAAGAGGATCGCTCCACCGTACCTCCCCCCGTTCCCATCTTCATCCACTCTTTGTTTTACTCCACATCATCATCTCCTCTTCTTCTGCCGTTTCTTTGGCTTTCCTGTCTCCTTCTGTCATCCTGTGTCAACAGTTTTCCCCCTTCATCATTATACCTTGCTGCTTTAAGAAGACAGATGGTGTTTTTTTTTTTCAGCTTTTTTATTAAAGCTCCCAAAAACAAACTGATCGAGAGGAGAGGCTCCTGATGCAACTCTGTTCTTTATGCAGCTCATATATCACAATCAATAAAACATCATGATATACATTTTTTATCAATTATTTTAGAGGAAAAGGATGAAGAATGACATTTTGATCCGAAATAAATCATTCGTTTTTGGGAGTGGATTGCACAAAAGCAATTAGTCAGGTAGTAAAACTGTCAAAGAAAAAGGATCAAACACTGTCACGAATCACTTGTCAGGCAGATAAAATAGTGTCAACCTTTGAAGCTTATGTTTAGTTTTTATTGGAATAGATCTTGGGCTTTGAGGAGATTGTTTTTACCATAAAGAACAAGCAAGCACAGGTTTTAAAAGGGCCCTACTTAGTATTTAAATAAAAATATTTGCTCTGCATCTTGTCAGGCTTTAATATAAAACATGCAAAGTATACATCAAAACTTGCTGCTCAATTGGGAATAATCTGCTCTGACTTTTGGTAGCTGTTCATCTCACAACGTAGACAAAATCTGCAAATAAACTGCTAGTAAAAAAAATGGAGATCAATGGGATTTTAGTGAAAGAGGTGAGAAAACCATCCCTCTTTAAAGCTTCACAGCTCAGACATACTCAGTGCTTATCACTGTCTGAGATCTTTGCATAAACTTTAGCATTAACTCTAGGGAGTCAACTCTGCCTGTCTGTTAGCAAAATATCTCATGAAGCACTAGGTGGATTTTACCAAAACTTTCAGGAAATAACCACTGGATGTAAACCTCCAACTCTATTAACTTTTGGAGCCAACCCAATACAAGTAGGCTGCCTCATGTAATCATTATTAGCCAGCACATAAATGGCTATAACACAGTCAGTTTTACAGATATTGAGCTAAAATTTGATGTGGTAGTAGCTGATGTTGCATGAAATTACGCATAGTATTATTGCCAAGGTGTGACCCAAAGGACTCATCATTTCTCAGTATAAGATGTTCTATGTCTAAAACTCTGGCATTGAAGGCAGCGGGTGATATGCATTCATTTAAGGAATGCTAAACCTTTCTTTGTTATTGTTGTTGGTCAGTCCTGAAAGTTAGAAATAAAAGTCATTTCTAATAAAATAAACCTTAGTGCACTGTGAACAGATGTTCCTATTAGAAGGTCGTAGGTTAAAAATAAAAGAGCTACACTTGATCCTAAGCGGTCTATAAATGGTGAGCTAAATGGATTCATATATTTGAATTCATTCACATGAAATGAGTTATTTTTAAAGTTGCTCAACACCTTTAAAATATGACAGTTCTAAAATGTTATTTATAGCATCAAACACTTGTACCATGTTCAGATATTTTTTGATCAGTTCCCTTTAATATTAATCTGAATCTCGCACAGTGAGGATTATCTGTCTGTAGATTTCTGCCATTTCGACTTCCTGTCCTTGCGGTTGGACAGCACCGGTGGCACTGGTTTCCCAGAGCCTGGCCCAGTTGGCGTGGAGTTTAATCACAGCAGCTGTGAACGTGCCACACTGGGGGGAATCGATGATGGCATGTCTGAGCCCTTTGTTGTAGTCAAGCTGCTGCCTGCGCACCACCGAGGGTGTGATCACACATACAGCATGTTTCTATTATCCTCAACATGCAGAGGTTGACAAGTTGGAATTTTTTTTTTTTTTTTTCAAATTCGCACCCATCAAAATAGAAGCGTGTGGCGTCTTTGTAGAGCTGCTTTGTTGATCTTTCAGCCGAGCAGCTGATAAGTTTAGACGGCTGGGAGAAAAGAAATCTAATTTGAGTTACTGTAACCTTATTTAACGAGATGGACCTCCGTAGCTGTATCCCCCTGGTTAAAAGAACAAGCTTTACGTATCGCATGTCAATAATCACCTCATTATACCCCTGAACACCTTTTGTAGATGAAACCAGAACAAATATAGAAATAAAGGCCTAGCATTCCTTGAAGGAACGCCTTTCATGGCAGAGTTCATGTTAAGATGTGATATGACAGAATTTTAGCTGTTTTGTCCAAATATTGAAAATGATATGCATCACATACGATTCAGAATAAGCTTTTAGCATTTGAAGTATGTATTGTGAGTGACACTCATCTACTTTCCCATCAGAATATAGCTCAACATCTGCAAAATTTACTGAGTTTAAAGAATTTTTGTGTTTTCTAAGGCACTAGGCTGTAGTAGCTACCTGAACTGGTTTGACTCCAAAAGGTAATTAGTTGTATTTGTACATCCAATGATTACTTTTTGAAAGTTTAATTAAAATCCACCAGGTGGTGCATAAGATTTTTTACTAACAAACAAAAAGGGCTGACTCCAACAGTTAATGCCAAGGTTCTCAGCAAGGGTGATACTCAGCGCCTACCACACCAAATTTTAGCTCAGTATCTGTAAAATTGAATGTATTATAGTTGTTTTTCTGCATTGTAGCATCAGCTGGCTGTTACACCTAATTCACGAAGTTGAAGATGGCTGCCACAGCTAATCAACATCAGCCAACACAAAAATGGCTATAATTGAGTGAACTTTACAGATATTGAGGCAACATTTGGTGTGGTAGTAGCTGAGAGTCATAGATTGTGCAAAATATCGCATTATCACATGAAATTGCACATTCACATAGATGTTTCACTAAAATACCTATAACTGTTTTTTTCTCAGCACAAGATGGTCTTAGTCCCAAACTCTGGCATGAAAGGTGGCGGGGGATATGCAACCATCCAAGGCATGCCAGGCTTTTAATTAATAACAGCAAACACTCATACCTACAGTAGTTCTTGTCTCTTTTTTTTTGGTCAGTTCCAGAGTGAGCTCACTGATTCCGTCAGACTGTAATACACCGTTTTTTTTTTTATTTCAAACACATTTCGCCAATCTTAAAAGTGATCCTATTACCAATCCCTTCAAAACCAGACAACTTCAGAATGAGAAACTGCAACCCAGACTTAGAGAACGGATAGAGGACAGGCGCCTGGAATAAAGTGGGGAAATGGCGGCCTATCCAGGTCAATCCATCCATCACCGTGCAGTTACTCAGACGGAGGACAGCTCCCTGACAGAGGTCTGAGTGCTTTGGGATTGAGATGGAGGAGCGGGAGAGTTATAGCTACACAATCCTTCTTTAAAGGAACCTTGACAACCTACCCTCATGCAATAAAATATTTTCTTAAAGTCGTTACTTTTTTACCTTTCATTGGGATAATGTGATGCTGTTAAGAGCCTGTTCTTTGATTACATAACTGATTTCTTTACACTTTTCTATTGTGTACATATTTCAAGAAGTTGATATCTTGGTAATCTCCATTTAGGTTCTGAAGAATTCTAGAAAACGAGGCGATTATAAAAAAAAGGGTGACAAAAGGGTGATTGGATCTGGCTTTTATATGAACCATAAAAACACAACTAGAAATGACACGCCTAGTTGTTTCCAAGGAGTGCTTTTATCAACAGGTCATCTACTGTCGACCCCCCTCCCAAAAAGAGAGAAACAACTCAGAGCGTTGCCAGTGTCTTTCTGTCATTGTAGTTTATTTTGAAAGGATTATTACCCGTCTAGCAGGATGAGCAGCAGCACACGTATGAAATGCAGCAAGTTGGTCTTAAGTTTATAGAGATACCGGCAGGATTGGACAGGGAGGTTGAATATTCAAAGAAAAATCGAATAATTCCTACATAAATAGTCTGAAAATATTTAGAATTAAAATATATTTGACATTTGCATTGATGATAAACAATCATGTATTTTAAATGGGTTGCACATTAAAAATGCCACACATAAAAATCTTTTATTATTCTCGGGGACTGAACACACAAATCTGAAATATCTGACTAATTTATTTAAAACAAACTTGATTAAAGGGTTAACAACCATTAAGTCTACTGTAACTATGACAGCTTTATAAAAAAATAAATAAATTTCTTACCCGTATGTGTCCTCTGGTGTGCCTTTAAGTGGGAGCTCTTGGTGTACACCTTCCTGCAGCCATTGAACTGACAACGGTGGATCCTCTTCTTGTTCTCTGGTAGATCTCCAGCCACACATGCTGCTCCCTCCTCTTCGTCCTTCATCTGGATAGGAAGTGCATGTCCCGCCACCAGCCGGGCGGCGCTGAGCCCCACCTTCCTGGCCACCAGCTTCAAAGTGAGCGTGCCGTCAGCCGTGGCCGTCAGTGTCTGGTTGGGCTTGTTGAGGTGTCGGCCCAGTTCTGGCGAAGACGGGGGAGTCAGGGAGGTGACGGCACTCAGTTGAGCCTGATGGACCCCTTCTAGCCCCTCTGCATTTTCCGGCTCCTGTCCTTTGGGTTTGAGGTCCCTTGTCATTGCCGCGGAGGAAGGTACGTTCTGCCGTGAGTGGCACAGGATCACTGGGGGGGGACTCGGAGGTTCCGGAAGGTGGGGCAGGCTGGGGAGCAGGGAGTCTGTCAGATCTTCCTCACCATCCTCCTTTAGGTAGGCTGGTGTAAGGAGGCCATCGAGGTCCTGGTCAAAAAGCTCTGAGAGACGTTTGGGCTCTGTCTGCAGATAACGTTCCAATTCCAGGCAGGTCTACAGGAGATAAAACACAAATTTTAGATTCATTTCAGGCAAATTCACACATTTAGGCGTATGCACTTATGATGCCTCACATCCCACTTAACGATTTCAACAGCCATCAGATCATCTATTATGCCTTTACATGATGAGGAGAGAAAATCTCTAAGATGCTGTCCTCTCACCAGGTAGGCAGCCACTCTGCACAGCTGTCACATGCAAAGATAGTCACCAAGATGGCTGATTAAACCCTGATTGATTGCAACCGCTGCCGCGCGGAACCATAGTGAGGCAAGAGAAGTCCTAAACTGCACAGAACTTCTATCAAGCAACATTTTATGGAGCTTGGACAAACCATGTGTGTGTCAGCTTTCACTGAGCTGAGATAGGAAGATTTATTCAGCTGTAGTTATGGTCTGCTTCATCCCCATTACTCCAAACACCTCTCCCTGCAGAGAGCAAATAAAAGGCTGCATCCCTTATTTGTGTGAACTGGCATCCTGAGAAGTCTATTACTTTACTACAAGCTGGCGAGATTCTGAGCAGTGAGAAGCTGGTGGGGGAAAAAGACACTCCGTGTCCAAGGATGAAGCTATTATGTCTGAATGGACGGCGCTGGTTTGATCCCAAGGATCGCCGTGTTTCGCTTGTAGCCACTAACCCATTTTGACAGCTGAGATGGAGGCTAGCGGCTCCACTGGGTGCGTGCAACTCGCCGCTTCATTTGTGTGTAAATAGGCACTGACAGACAGAGTAGCTAGTTCCATTATCAGGAATAAGGTTGCACAGACTGAACACATCAGAGACATTTACAATCTTACAACTCCCCTCTTTCCTTGTTTGCACCTTCTAAAAATAGGCCGGCGTCTGTTGCTAAGGGAGTGTGATTTCTCCTCTAAGCCATTTCTTTCTAGGAACAAAAAGGGATGTTGAGTGTGCACAGTATTGTTTGTAATGAAATCAAATTAAAAAGCTGCTCAGGACTGCTTCTACAATGAGAAGCCAAGATAATGTGCTATGCCTTTTATTTTGCTGTACACCTCCATGCCTACATTTTCCTGTGATGGTTTTAAGAATATTAAATTCTTTCCTGCACTGCAGTATCATAAAAGTCTTTACTGCTTCTTTGTCGGCTTAAAACAATAAGTTTTGAATTAAAAAGAGGAACTTTTCTTCTTTATTCCTACTTTCAGAGCATAATTGGTATAAAAAGTGTGAAGACCTGATAAGTGTGCCTTAACAATGTAGAAAAACACAAATCTGCTCAAAGAAAAAAAAAGTCAATATCTTTTAACCCCTCAAGTGACCCTTCTCATCACTCTTTTTTTGCCATTCTGCCTCACCGTAGATCGATTTCCAAAATTCAACCTTTTCTTCTGTTCTTTTCTTCTTTGCTTGCCCCCCTCCTCTCCCCCNCCCCCCCCCCATTCCACCCAGGTGAGGACTAATTATCTTCTAAAACCAGCCAGTTAAAGGAGACTTTATTCACCAAAATGCTGAGAGCTGCAAACCAAGGTGTGTGCGTGAGGTAGTTCAAGGGAGCAGAAAAGAGGATAGAAGCAGATAAGTGAAAGAAGGTGGTGGCAAAGAAGTGGGTGGGGGGGGTGGAAGACGAATGATGGAAGGACAAGTAGGCAGAGGAGTACAGAGAGCGAAGGCAGGTCTTGACTTCATTTTCACTGTGAGGGGGCGAATCCTTTTTGGAAGTGTGACATTTGGCATAACAGGATCTTGTCAGCGGGCAAGCCACAGGCCTCACACACAGAAAAGGGGGCTCGTACAGGGTAAATGTTAGGTTGCGACCAACGGAGATGAGCTAGGATGTTGTGTGTATGTACAGACATACAGCGTTCTTACAAGTGAGCGTGCATGATGAATAAAAGAGGCTCCGTGTGAGTAGGTGACAGGTATGACAAGCTTATTGTGTGCTCTTTTTTTCCATTTGTCTTTTTCGTCTTTTCCCCATTGAGGCCTTTTCACCCTTTCTTTCTTTCCTCCTCCTCCTCCCCTAGGTGGTGACATTATCAATATTGAAGAGAAGGTCATGCAGATGATCAGCAGTTCCTGTGAGCTTGATGTGTAGTGATGAGGGTGTATGTGTTGTATGCAAATATGCAAGTTTGACTGCATATGAACAAAATTTGGCAAGTGTATGTGTGCATAATTATGCAGTTCTTGCAAGAGTGTTTCTGCAAACACCTACGTGCATGCATCTTTTTGCTGGTCTCATGACATCAAGTGGGCAACATGCAAGAGTGTGGGGGCAAGAAATTACGTGCCAAAAACATGGCACAATGGCCAAGATAAAGGAATGCACACGGCTTAGGTCCATTTGGACAAACGCCGATCTGGAGAGCCACCATCAATTGGCCACACACAAAGCCAGGGTCCATTTCCTAAAGGGCTTTTGGGATGAGTTCTTTATGCCAGCCAAGACAAGCTGAGACAATCCACTGGCTGCTCCAGCAGCCCCATCTCCGCCAGCAAAAAGAAATCTTCTGTGTGGCATTGGCTCTACCAATGATTTATTTAAAAACACTGACAAACATGATAGTCTTAATGGTATGTGCAATAAAAGCCAAGGTTTTAGCTCAAATAGATGCAATTTTATCTTACTTCTTTCTCTAGATTTCTAGTAGTAGAGACAATAACAGCAGAGTTTTTATGCAGACTTCAAGGTTTGTTTGTTTTTTTAAAGTACTGAAAATCATTGGCTAAAGAGCATCTTAAATATTCCTAACATCAACTGATGACTTAGTTGTAACTCTAAGGAGTTCACATAAGTAATACTACTCTTCACTTGATCTGCTCCCTCAGTTGTCCTTAGTTTAAGGTTCTGATAAAAACAATAAAAACACACTACATGACGATCTTGAAGGTTTAAAATTGCAGTCCACCAACCATTGGGTGACACTGTCATGGCCATGTCTACCTTATATGGAATCTTTAGGGACCAAACTTTTCAAGACTAATTTAAGCTTGAATACTGCCAGAATTATACAGTAAACAGACATAAATAGTTTGTAGATGTCTACTCTAAAACTGGGCTAAACTAACACTTGGTCCACACTACACCAAAGATTTATTTAAATGAGACTTTCTGCAGCGTTTGCACCTGCCGACCACACACAAATGCAGATTTTAATGTGGGAAATAACTTAAAATCTTTAAGAATACTTTCTAAGGAGGGATTTTTTAATGCTGTTTTTGGTGCATCCTTTTGGACTTAAAACACTTTTCATAAACACTGATGCAACAGTCTATTTGTAACTAAAACAACAATAGAGCCGTTTTTACCAGCTTTATTTTATTTTTTACATCCATCTTACTTAGTCCTAATTCTGTTAAACATTGTTGGAGTGTTAAAATAACTGGGAGGAAATTTTCAGCAATATCAAGACAAAAAACAAACAAACAAACAAAACAAATGCTACAATAGGTGGTAAATTTCCTACCCAGCATGGGTATTTCAGAGTTTTTGTTACAACTGTGTAGACAGAGGAAAAATTACAACTTAACACAGTCATCTATTAAGTTAAGAACAATTTATTGAAGCACATTTTCTGCAGCAGAACTGTGGATGATTAAAGTTCCAACAGACCCAAATCTTTCACTGACAAATTTATTTTAAAAACATCTATAAAATCCTGATTTGTGATCCATCTTTTTTAAGTAAACCATAAATTAGGCAATGACTAAAGAACATGGGGTACAAGAGATCTAAACTCAGCCTGAGATATGACACTCACAGCTAGATAGATTAAAACCACATCATTGGGTAGAGCTGTCTCAAATCTAACAGGGTAAGCTGTTTATTTCCTGGAAATAAAGACAGCAATATTTCTGAACAGTTTCAGAAGAAACTGCCACTATAATTGCTTCTGCAATTATAGCGGCGATCTCTGACCAAGAACAAATGCAGGACAGAGGTGTAAATCTGAGGCGCTTATTGCTTCATCGAAGTGTGTGATTAAACACTCAGTTTAAGTTGTCACAAATGACTCATCATCTAAAGCAGTTTCTTTTTATAGGACAATCAAATTTTTGACGACTAGTCATTAAGACTTCTTTCAACATAACCAATCAGAAGAATACCTCTGACAGTGAAATGGGTAGTGATTAAGAATAAATAGCCCCTTTTCACAGCTGTTTTCCTTCTTTTTGGCTTGTCAAGGCAGAAAATTTAAACACTTCTGTCACTAATAAGTTTAATAATGGCCATTTAAGTGCAGCAATAAGCCATGTGACGCATAGGCCTCCAGCTCCACGAACCTGGAGCAAATAAATTCAGTGATCATTAATTTTACTATTCGCACTTGCACTGTCCCGACTGTAGTGTGTCAAAATGTCAAAGACAAAAGGTCTATCAAGATAAATCAAGAAATGCTTGGTTGCATGAAACCTTTTTGTCCATCACCAGCCAGTTTTCTGGCTATGTCTTGTGTAATTGGTTGAGCAGTGAAAGGTTATACTCAATTAGGTCAAAGTGGAGCCTGACTGATGTTCATGTGAAGCATGAAAACCTACTTTATTTCTTACATCCAGATGTATAGGGCTACAACTAATGGTGCAGTGGAAAAACTGAAGGATGACGTGACTTCAGTTTGTTGTTTCTAAGGTTCTTGAAACAACCAAAGTCAATTCTGACAAAAACTGAAGGACTGAATTCGACAACATTTAGATAATTGCTGATGATTTTCAGCTGTGACTTTTGCTGTTGCTTAGGTGATGTTTACAATAAATGACCAGCTCGTTGTGGTCTCTATGACCTGTTTGACCAATCGGAGCGTGGTTGGATCACAACAAATTTGGAAAACCTTTAGTGTTAAGGCAGTCGTGACCCTGCTAGGCTCTAAGTACTTGCCAGTGTTTGGGTTTGTTGGGGTCGCAGCCTAGGCGTGAGGTCCTGCTGTCAAATCTTGACAACCAAGCCAAGTTGGTGCATGCAGGTCCCACACCATAGGTACTCCTTCACTACTGCCACCTCACTCCACCCAGGACCTCGATACACTGCCACAGCAAAAGTAAAAACAAAAACTGCAAACTCAAAATGCTTCAAGACTATTCATGCTCCTTGTAGATTCAAAGTCGTGGTTATAACCCCATCTTGGGTCATGAAACATCAAGTGGGAGCTAATCCCCAGGCTATAGATGAGTCACAAGCCTTTGTCCCTATTATTTTGTTGGTTGGAAAATGAAAAGTTTATGAACACGTTTTAGGGAGCCCATTCAATTCTTAATATTCTCTTGTGAATACCTTGCAAAGCCTCTGCAAAAAACATCCACATTCTGGCTGACTCTTTTTACGCAATTGTAAGATTATCCAATGTAAAGGGTCTTATGATTAATTTCAATGAAGCTGTTTAGCAGAAATGTCATCAAGACATTGTGAGTGATAATATATTTTCAAAGAAATGTAGTTCAGCTTGATTGACAAGGCGTATAAGACACAGGTTTCTGTTTTATATAGACTTTTATTGCTCTACTCCAGGGTTGCACAATTTTGGAAAAACAGAGCATCTTGACCTGTACCATCTGAACTGGATATGGACATCAAGTGCAAGGACAGTCTGTTTTTTTGACCAAATCTGATTTCATGACATTTGAAATAAAGTTATATAAATTACTGTGATCCGTGCAATCTTTTTCAATGCTGGTATTACACTCACTGATATCACAATGATGATTCTTATTTACTATATCGTGCAGCCCTGCTGTACTCATAAATAAACATGTCCAATTTCTAGATAAAAATATGTTTAGCTGATCTGGTACTATTGGAGTTAAGTTATCTTTGATCCAAAATTCATACATAATTCAACAGAAAATGCTAGAAAAGGTTTAATGTGTGGAAATGTATTGAGCTTACATACACAAACCCTGAATTAAACATGGAAAAAACAAAACATCATGCATGGTAAATATTCACTGATCACGACAATCTGTCACAAAGTTAAGCAGTCTGTGAACCCAACTTGATTCCCTCATTTCAGTCTCCTTATTTGTCCTCCTGCCATCTCATCCTCTCCTCCCTTCTTCCAAAGGGCCTTTTTTCTCGGCAGCTGATCCTCTCTCTTCATCTCCTCCCTTCACATTTGGTCCGCGCCAAACCGCCTGCCATCACCATCAAAGCGCACGCTGCCTCCCAACTGTTAGCGCCCCGCTACGTGGCTAATAAAAAGCCTGGGTTATAAATATGAACAGAGGAGCATGCATATGCCCTAAAGGAAGGCCCAAAACGCCACTAAACAGATAAATGTAATGGGGTGGATACGGCTCATTAATTTTAGGATGATCATGTTTGGTTTTTACAGATGCTGTGATGGAGACAAGGTGCTATGAATAAAATTCAGTGCTCATGCTAGCAGGGTTGAAAAGGGCAGAACTATAAGGGTCCCCTGAGCTAGAAGGGGGAACGATGTCCCACTATTGTTAGATGCATGGAGGTTGGGGGTGGGATATGTTGTCACATCTTTTAGGAGAAGACCTATGATTCCCTGCAGCACATTTTTGTGGGGTTGCATAATTTTGGATTAAGTGGATTTTTTTGTTCCTGACTATATGGCACAATTGGTCTAAAATAAAACAATGTTCTTGTCAATATTTTACATAAACTTTGTTGGCTTCTTCATAATAGGTCATTTAACTAGAAAGGTATTTTATAAAATACAATAATTGGGAAAACCTAGATAGAAAAACTCACTAAAATAAAATTAAAATGGCTTCTGATCTATAAATTGAATTACTGTTGATTCCTGATGTCAAAAACAAATTAAAAATGGTCATTGTGAACATTGTTGATTAAGTGTTGTCTTTTCAACCAAAATAGACAGTCAGGGTTGACACCAACAGATAAAGCTCAAGTTTTAAGCAATGTAATGCACTCAGATTCAGTGTTGGAGATGACTCTCAGGTACGACCAAAATTTCAGCTCAATATGTGTAAAATTGAGTTTTTGCCATTTTTTTGCTTCCAAAGGTCAGATGGCTGTGGCAGAAATCTTAAATTAGACTAACTCCAAAAATTAATCAGCTGCAGATGAATGCAACCTTTTTCTCGAGTGACTTGTGCTTTTTCTATAGCAAGTGATTTGCCCCACAAATTGGAAAAGAAAACAACCTTTTGTTGTCAACATGACACATTGATTATTTCCTCCAGCCATTTTTTATGGCAGGAGTTTCCCTCTGTACTTAAAAAGTCAAAAAATATTCATGTCTTGGAGGGAATTTAAACCCTCTCTCCAGCAGCTTTTGCGTCACGTCTTTTGTTGTTTCACATTCAAATGACATTCCGTTTGTTGCTTGTTGTGCATTTTCATTTAATACCTTTGGTCACAGAAAATACGACGGCCTTGGTTTCTATTCACAGGGTGTCAGTGCATTACCGCCGTTACATCAGCTCTGATTAAAATCCCTTTGAGAAATTAATCACAGTTTTACCCTACAGGTAGGTAACAATCATATCAGCTTTGACATCAATATTCTCTCCTGCAACCAACCGGCTAACCAAACTGTCTTATCGTTTCTCTTATTCTTCTGATTTTATTTTTTATGACACGCTGTTTTGCTTTACTGACTTTGTTTATAGTCATCTTTATTATTGCCGCTTGTAATTCAGCGCACACGGTTGACACTTTTATCGAGGTAAAAGTTTGGCTTTGATTCAGCCTGTGTGTATATGTGAGTGTGTCCGTGCACGTTTGTGTGTTTTACCCTGCCGGCACACGTTATTGGGTCTGTGTCTCCCATTGATCTGCTGTGCCGGGCCAAGCCATCACTTTGAGGTGACAGCTAAATGACCGGTAGCCCAAGGCAGTGGCCAGCTCGGCAAGCGCCTATGTGTGTTTGTGTGCGTGTTTGCATCGCGGCGCCTAATCGATACAAAATGATACCGAGCAGGAGCTCATCAGCAGTGGCCGTCGCAGCTGACAGAGACGGTAATCTATAGCTTTACCGAGCAATACTTACACGGCACCCCCGCTGCTACATCCACACACACAAAATCTCTAGAAAGCACAGTCTGGCTCCTAAT
This sequence comes from Kryptolebias marmoratus, assembly GCF_001649575.2. Classification (NCBI taxonomy): domain Eukaryota; kingdom Metazoa; phylum Chordata; class Actinopteri; order Cyprinodontiformes; family Rivulidae; genus Kryptolebias; species Kryptolebias marmoratus. Next base: position 7,843,256 of record NC_051452.1, on the reverse strand, counting down.
CTCCCCTTTAGGGTTTTTGCTCCTTCCTCGCTAAGAACCCCAGATTTCCAACTCCTTGGAGAGCAGCATGGCATCATCAGCAGATCCCCACTGTAGGGGAGGGGGGACCTGCCCTACAGGGGTGGAAGGAGGGGAACGATGGGCGAGCCTGTGAGAAGACGCATCGTTTTTATGATCTGAATAGTAGAGCATCCTCGCAACGCTCTGTCATTCTCAATAGAGAAAGCAGCAGGGGGTGCCGAGTTTGTCCAGGAGGCATCTTGACGCTCCTAATGGGGCTTCGAAGGTGTGAGGCAAAGAAAAGAAAAAGGGGGAGCGGGGTCACAAAAAGACAGCAGCTAAAGGGGAGACACAATTCATCTGTCAGGACAAGACAGATGAGTAAAAACAGGCTTTAAGACAAGCTGTGCTGAGACCTAGAAATTTTCTAAAGAAATCCTGAACAGTGGAAATGCAGCTACTCCTCCTTGGACCACCACCTTATCGTGGCAGAGGAGTCTAAGTCCTCTAATGATCCTAGGAGCTTTGTCTCTGGTAGGGTCCCCTATGGGTGAAGGAGGAGACAAAGAGCGGATCAGAAGACCCTTCATGGAAAATACAACAATGAATCAATGTAGCCAGCCTGGTGGGTTACCAGGTTTCCACCCTGGAGTCAGGCCTGGGGTTGGGGCCTGAGTGCGATCACCTGGTGGCTGGGCCTAGCTTGAATCTACTCACCCTTTGACCCACCACCCATACGAGGAGTGTGAAAAGTTCAGCACTTTGTAGATAGTGTAGCAGACCAAGGCAGAGGCCTTGGAAGTCCAGTCCCCGATTATTATAATTGGCAGTTGGGACATGGAACAGCTCCTCTCTGCAGGTTGGCCAGGCTCAGCCTTAGAGACGTGGTGAGGCGCTCATTTATCAGAGAGGGGCTAAAAGTAAAACCTCTGCTTCTACACATAGACAGGATCCAGTTGTTTTGGACATCTGGTTAGGATGCCTCCTGGACACCTCCCTGTGGAAGGGTTTTGGCATGTTGTGAAATGCCTTCCCACCCCTAGTATCCAAAGTGTTTTATGTTGCAGATGTAACAAACTAAAAAATAAGGCATCACTTTCAGTTTTGAAGAGAGCTCAGATATAATGAAAGTTAATGAGGTGGGATTTGAGAAAAGCCGAGAAAGAAGAGAAAAATTCCTGAAGTTTTATGTATAACTTGTGTAGAAAGTGTAAAGACTGTTAAAATACTAAAAAAAAAAAAAGTTTGCATAAATTTTGAAAAGCAAAGAAAGCTCAAAAGTTAGTGTGTGGGACACCATCACTCACTAAGTTGAACATTTTATGGTAAAATATTGAAACAAAATAAAACTGTAAAACATATCAAGATGCCAGTTCAGTCATGTAAAGTCCAACTTTCTGTGACCTACTTATACTTGGATTGATGGTTTTATTGTGAATTATGTCTGAGAAATAGAGCTACAAAAGGGCTGGGTTTTCTCACTTGTTTAACCAAAATCTCATTGTTGTGTTTGCGAACATTTAATGCAGATTTTGTTAAGTGTCTACCAAAGGTCATAGCACACGAATTCTGATCAAGCTGCACATTTTTAATGTTTTTAAATTCTTTTTTATGTGTACTGTTTTCTACAGCTCAGGGACAAAAATAGAAGTATGACAAGCGAATAATGATGAAGGTGCTTCAATGCTTCTTTGTTGGCAGCTTTAATTACATTTCAAATTTCAAGAGAAAAGTTTCAAGGAAAAGGAAGAGACGAAGCAAACGCTAGACGCTGCAAATTAGAGGAGGAAAAGAAAAAGAGAGAAAGATGTGAGGCTCGAAATGCCACAGACAGGAGACAGCAGCTCTCCTCCTCATTGACTAACAGCTCCATCTCTCCAGGCAGCCACCTAGCTTCAGATAACACACTACGGAAACAGCTTAATTACACACACGGCCTTATCAGACGACATTAGCCTCACGGTAATAATCAGCTCCTCCGTCAAAGCCTGGCAACACAGCACCTTGAGGCAGTTTTACACAGAGCGGGCTTCAGGCTGATAACAGACACTGCCAGTTGTTAAATCACAATTTGCTGACGGAGTTTAGCAGAATAATGTGCGTTCGGTTGTAAACCTGCCAACTCCTTTTATACACAGTCAATTTTGGTTTGGATGGGCGCACAAATAGAGACTTGAAGCTGTTGCGAGCAGCATATTCTGCTTTGCTTGACTTGCTTGTGTACATTTTTTTTTATTATTATTCAGCCCAGTTTTGAAATCAAGTTTAGTCTGATAGTTTCAGCTCTCCCGCCAATCCGTCCCGTTACAGGAGGTTCACGCGACGCATGCGAGCGCACGTTTGTGTGTGATCTTCAGAGCACCTTTCTTCTGCCAGGAAAACCACAATGATGGAGCACTCAGAGCGCAAAAAAACCTTGTGACCTCTGCTTAATGGAGTGGAGAGACATTTCCCATCGCTTTCTCCGAGCAGACACAACAGAAAGGTACACGTCCACATCAACTTGACACTACAGGGACCTCCCCTTCGTCCTCCCTTAATACAACAACACTGACACAATGCAAAGAAACAAGGTAAAAACCTAAAATATGGTTGGACCACATATAGTCACTGTTGGAAGGTGAAACATTGATGTTGTAGGATCAGTTAACACTCAGTAAGTGTTTGGAATGACTCTCAGCTACGAATACACCCAATTTTAGCTCAATAACTGTAAAATTGGCTGAATTATTCTATTGTGTTTGATGAGGCTGCCTAGTTGTGGCGTTCATTTTTAATAAGGTTGGCTCCAAAAGTTAACCAGTGCAGCTGTAGAACCAGTGATTACTAAGTCCGTCCAGTGGTTCATGAGATATTTTGTTAACAGACAGACAAAACAAACACAAGGGCACAGCGTCGAGCAAAAAAAGTTACATGAATGAGATACAAATGCACTGTTTTTTCATCCCAATTGTTTTAATGACGACACAATCATGAGTTTTAGTTTTATGCACACACAGGATAACATAAAATGTCCAACTTTAGTTTTAAACATTTCATACAGCCCATAGCAAATAAATAAATGACTAGTTGTGACTTTAACACATTTCCAGTAACTGCTGCCACATTTGGATAATCCATCCCTACATGTGTTTCCTCTAAACGCCTGAAGTAGCTTGACAAGTAAACAGACTGAACTCGTGAGGATCTGCCGACCTTGAGAGCGATACAGACCTTATTAAGAGGTCTTAGTCGTGGGATACAACAAGTGCACTGCATATAAAGACCTCTCCTGCTCCATCTAAATAGCTTGTGACAAAGTGTGGAAAATGTCTTTGTTCTGGTATTAAGTCGAGGGTAGGAGAGGTGAGGGTGAAATGGGATCAAGGGAAGAGGAGACGCATCTCGAGAATGATAGAGAGGAGGATGAGATAGAAGCGAAGAAGGAGAATAGCAGGTCACAGAGGATGGATGGATGGGGGGTGAGGGGGGGGTATAATCCTGACGACTGGAGCCGTGTTGCACTCGCTGGGGAGGGGAACTCTGTCTCTCTTTAACTGGATTTGGGTGAGCTGCTGTTTATCGGCGTTCGAGTCGCCAAGCAGTCCCGCTCAGCTGTCAAAACCATCCTAATCTAATCAGGGGCCAGTTCAGCTTTTTGCTTCCAGCGCGGCATATTGGTCACGTTTATGTGTCTGTCTGAATGAGCCAGACCATGAAAGTGTGTGTGAGGTTTTGCGGATAGAAGGGGGTCGGCAGCATCAGTGGTTTTACACCGGGGTTAGCAGCTTGTGGCAGGATTTGGGGAGTCTGCGCTCCGGATGTGGAGAACCCATTGTGTGCGGCAGGCTGGCTAATCTTCATTACCGCACACAATGATGGGGTGAGAGAATGGGGCCTTGGCTGGAAAAGACACGAAGAAACAAAAGGGTGGTGGGCCGCAAAAAAGAGGGGGAGGGGGGGGGGTAGATAAAGAGAACAGCGAAGTGGAAAAATTCTACTTTCTTCTCGTGTAGAGCCGATCTGAAATGACTTGTCAATCTCAACCACAAACCGTGAGGTACGACTCTGATAAGAGTACCTGAATGACAAGTCAGCTTTGTTTTGAGCCACGTTTACCTCGTTTTTACCATGCAAACATCATTACTCCACCAGATCTCATGCTTAGCTAAGAAAGCAGTTGTGGAAACTGTTAGGATTTGAGTTTTTGAATTATATTCTGTTTTATTTCTTGTTATCCCTGTGTTTAGTTCATTATGGTAAGTTCCTGTGCAGTCTGGCTTCCTCTGTGTCCTCTGTCATTCCTCACCTGTCCTCAGCTCAGTATTTGTCAGCCTGCCACACCCATCTGCACCTGTCTCTAGTTTGTAATCAGTCACCTGTCGCCTCCTAATCACCCTCAGTCCGTACACCTGTTCCTCAGCCTCCATTACTCGCTGGTTCATTGTCCCAATTTGTTTCAGAATTTCACTGTCCAGTTTTCCTTGTGTTCCCTGCTCTTAGTAAGTTTGTGTTGTTTGGTTTCTGCTGCCACGATTTTGTTCTTTTAACCAAATTAGTTTTACTTCTGAGGTCCCTGTGTTGGTCTGCATTCTGGGTCCTTATCTTCCACCACTTAAGTGGAGAATTCTCCCAAACCTAACAGAAATGTGTTTATTTGTATAACCCCAAACACCCGAACAAAGGATATTGTACCAAATAAATGCCATGACACATATTGGCAGTGAAAAGGAATATGGGCATTTAAAAAATGGAGTTTATTTTGGATCATGAACTGATGCACCACCCTACTAAGGCAGATTTGGACCATATTGGACCTTTGCTTTAGGATGTTATAAATAAAGGTAAGATGGTAATAACAACTTATAAGAAGATGTTTAACCTTTGGTAATAACTTTAGTTTGCACTACAAAGTGAGTGCTAATACCAATCAGAACTAGCTTTTTCATGACCATACTTTAGGTTCTTTTTAACTGAACATTTTAGAAACTCTAATTCAACAAATTAGTAGTTTTAACCCAATTTTTAAATATAATACTTAACTCAGTATGCTGGGTCAAACTGACAACCCAACCCTGCTGAGTTAAAACCATCTAGGGTTGGTTCGGTCCAAATTTTACTCAAATGACAAATTGGGTCATTTTTAACTTAGCCGTTTTTAGAGTGTAACAATAGGACAAATAGTTGGTATAACTGATTTTAATAATTCATCACCATCTTTTAATTTCTTCATATCAACAAAATGAACTAAAATTAAAAAGTTGATGATGATTTTCTTGGGGAAAAATTACCTGATGAATTAGTCGAAAGATTATTCGAAATAAAAAAAGTTACTGGGGCAACCCTACTCTGTATTTGGACACTCTTGCATCCGTCGGGGTGCTGCTGCACCCTCTGCACCCCTCTTCCCATGACCTTGTAAGAAAACAAGAAAGACAGTGAGTGTGTGACTGAGCAATGAGAAAACAAGCGCACCCAGCAAAAGCAGGTCAGTTGTACAGTGCTGCAAGACAAGTGTTGATTAAAATGTGAACGTTGGACGGCGAGTTACGCAGGAGCGTCACTTTATGAGCACCCAGAGCCGTGCGAACAGAAGGTGGGCCGCCGCTGCCGTCGTCCTCCCTTTATCCCACCGGAACACTTTCAAAACAGACCTGAGTGACAAAGATTAGCCCAAGCTGCTTAAAATATTGAAAGATGTTTCCAGACCGCCAGCGTACCTCTGCGGGCTCCCCTCCAAGAGATAGCGCCGAGAGAGACAGCGTGTGTGTGTGTGTGTGTGAGTTTAGGCTTGAATTAGGAGGTGGCGAAGGCAGCAACGGCAGGCTGAACCCATTCACCTTTCGGTGCAAAGCGGCTGGCTTTTTCAGCGGGAAGCAAGAGCGGCGTGTGAAGACTTTTCACCCCAATTTCATCCTGACAATGTGTGGCTGCTCAGCGGAGAGAGGAGGAGGGTGGTTAGACATACTGAGAAAGGTGTTAGGAACTCATTGACTTTGGCCTCTGGGTCGGTGTGTGTTGGCGCGTGCTTGGGCTCTGACTGGTGTCCCATAAGTTGAGCTTTCAGTTTGAGAAAGTGGGTGATTACGGGGCAAAGGGTAAAACCTCGAATTAGGATTTGCGGTTAACGTTTAAAAGGTGGCAAATTATTGCGTTTTTAAATTAATGGCAGGTCGTGACCGTTAAAGCGAAGTGTGAACAGTTTCATGAGTTTATGTGCAACCCCTGCTCTGCTGAATTAACACAACAAAAACTTGTGTTCCTTGCATGTCAAAGTTTGAAACAAAGATCTTCCGCCATTTGCTGGAACTTAGAGTAAGTGTCTGGGGCAACTCTCAGCTACTACCGCACCAAATTTTAGTTCAATAACAGTGAAATTGATTGCGATATAGCCATTTTTTGTCTAACATTGACAAAAAATGAATCTTGAATCTTGAATCAAGTTGACTCTAAAAGTTAATCATGTTTAGATGCATATCCAGTGATAACTTTCTAAATGTTTGATTAAAATACATCAAATGGTTAATGAGATATTTTGCTAAAAGACAAACAGGGTTAAATAAAGTTAAAGCCAAAGTTTTAAGCAAAAATCTTGCATAATGTGTAGCATTCAGAGTATGTTTTGTGAGTGATTCTCAACTCCTACCAAACAAAATTTTAGCTCAATATTTGTAAAACTGACTGAATTAGACATTTTTCAGTTTTGTAAGGTAATTTGGCTGAGGTGGCCATCTTGAACTGGACAAACTCCAAAAGATAATCAGCTGTAGGTGTCCATCCAATGATCATATTCTGAGAGTTTCGGTAAAATCCATTCACTGGTTTGTCAGAAATTTTGTTAACAGACAGACAAATGAACAGGACTGCCTTTCACAGCACAGAGCCATAAAAAGACCATGATAAACACGCATAAACCCAATAAACTCTGTCACACACACGCACACATACACATGAAAATTATTGATGTGCTCTCTTATAAAACACTAGCTGCTCCCTGAAGTATTCCTGGCAACATCGCCGGCTGAAAATAGCTGCCGACCCAAATAACTTTTCCCGCCGGAACGTAGACGGAGCCGGACCAGAGCCAGTGGCGACTGGCTTTACTAATTGGCATCATTTTACAACAAAATAATATCTGGGGCAATAGGCTGGATAACACATGGCAGTAAACCGGGGAGTGGGAGGATGTGCCGTCTAGCCAGAGACAAGCCGAGGGTGGGGATCCCGTCGTTCCGTGTTAGCATAACTTATCAAATTCTTTTTTCCTTGAAATTACGCAAGGGGGACTTTAGAGGGTGAATCATTTATGTGATAGCATCAGTTTTGTTAAAAGATAGATGGGGAAAAAAACATCTGCAGCAGGGGTTGCTTAATGTTTCAAGTCACAAGCTGGGATTTGCTGACATTTCTATTACAAATCCCCACATGGACAGTTTGTTTTAACTGATAAAATGTTGAATAATAGATTTGTTAACAGCTGCCCACCATTTGTTCCTTTCAGAAATGCTTATATCTTAAATATGCTATTAGGGGAAGAATTATGACGGACATCATTCAAACAGGCGGGGAACTCAGCCATCTCTTGTAAACAAGGTTCTTCGGCTAGTAGGAGAAGAATAAAAACAGAAGAACCTTGGGAAGTGCTTAAAATGTTTGAAATAAGGAGGGGAAGTGTTGCAGAAGAACCAAAACTGATGATAAACTCCCTCGTCGTTGCAGTACCAATATAAAAGGATTCCTCCAAGGACTGCATATTACCCGTTTCATGCCAGAGTTCTAAACTAAAATCATCTTATATTCAGAAATGATGGAGCTGCAAAACAGTACCACAGGTCACCTTTACTGAACAAAGGATCCAAACAGGAAATCATGACCAGAATAGACCAAATATGGAACGATCCAAACTCTTAGTCATATTTTACCAGCTTTAGTTTTCAAAAAGCCACAAATTTAAAATCTCAGGACTTTTTCAGCCTTGAGAGCCTGATGTCCTTTCAACCTCGCCTCCAACATTTTTGAGAGAACTGCAGAGTTTTAAAGGCAATATTCTGCCTTTATCCTCGACGCAAACGACTCTTTTCCTTTCCACAACAGAGGATTTCTGTTGTGGAAATCTGACAAAATCATTTTGTGCTAAATCCGTCCACTGCCATAAACCCTAGTACATTTCACAACACTTAAATTCACCCTTGCACTTTGTTTTAATTTAAATTCATGCACTGGAATCATCTTAAACTACTTTGTGGGAAGGAATCTCTGACTCCAGTGTAAACAAATATGACTTTGCCAATGACCACTTTTTGCCCCCAGTCACTATTTCAGAAACAAATCAAGCCAGCTTTGCAAACATGTTTGAAAAGCTCCAGGGCTTGTATTTATGTCAGTCACAGGTCACAGCCCAAAGTACCAATTTTGGCCAAAATATCAAAGTGACCATCCCGTCAAGCACTCTCTCTCACACACCAGAGAGCATTTCCGGGGTAAAGGAGCGGGTGGACGGCATAAACACAGATGTCTTTTGGCAGTCTAAATCCTAATTAGCACCAGGAGATTCATCTAATCAAAGGCCTGCCAGCCCATCATTAAGGCTAAAACACTCACTGCTCCCCTCACATACCAGCACAGAACAATGGGAAACAGAGATACCCTGTCATGCTGATGAATGGCTCTTCCCACAGGTCTCATTAAATCACACAAGGGCACTTCCCAGGCCATTTGAAGAGTAAAGCAAGGTGCAAAATCTCTTCACCCCTTCTGCCTGTCTGCTTTGACAGCCTTTTATTTCCTGAGCATACATTAAAAGAGCATATTTCACAGTAAACTGCACTTACAGGCTTTGACATTTGGGCTATTCTCAGTAAAGCACAGAATCCGAAGACATGAAAAGTATCTTTTTAAAGGTATTGAACCCGTAGAAGCTGGAAACCACATAATGCACCCATTTAGCTCAAGATATCGGTGTCTTTAGGGTAATTTGCGACTCTTAAAATCTTCTAGCGAGTTTAACGCCAGCTGCTGACAATTGAAAGCCGCCTCTGTCTATTTCTGACCTCACATCTGTGTCCTCACTCTGGGTTTCAAGCTTCAACAATACAGACAAATTTACTCGAATCCTTTTGTTTAAAATAGAAAAATACACAATAGTCACTGCAATAACTTGAAACTGACAAGAAATATGGAATATCAACTAATTAAAGTCCTTTATTGATGTTGAATTTTGATAGTTTTAAGAAACTAAAACACCTGTAGACAGGTGAAGTATTAGAGAGAGTTACAGAAATGGCTTGATTGCCTCAAAAAGATGTGCATCTTTTTTGTCAAGGCTCATTTTATTAGTTTGTTTTTTTATTAGTTGATTTTCTGTCATCTGTCAAATAGGGCGAGATAGAAATGTTTTTTTTTGTTTTGTTTTTTATACATATATATAAAATGTCTTTTTAATAAGAACAAAGTGAGACAAAAATACAACAAATGGACATGAGATCAGGTTGCAGAGATGGGAGGAGGTGGTGAGATACGGAACATAAACATCCACACTGCACAACCAGTCGGACAGCTTTGGAGAGCCAAGCTATAGCACCTGGGAACACAAGCATACAGGCTTTGCATGTTGGGCCACAACAACTGAGTCCTGAAGCCGGCATGCAAAACGTGCACACACGTGACGGTATGCAAAGATACTCCCAGGCGCTTACGTAATACAGCAGACGGTTGAAGCTGGACTCACTGAATGCCACCTGAACTTGACCTAATGTCTTTTTGAAAGGCTTTTACGAAAGCACTAACTCCCAACAAGTGTCAAATGTTGCAATGCTTTTTAAACTTTCCAACCTATTTCAGAGAGCGTCGCGTCCTTGCGGCTGTCACCACTAAGAGCTCAGGGCCGTGATTGATGACTTGCTTCGCATGACAACAACAAGCAGCGGTGTTTACTCAGGGCAAATTGCCCTTGTCTGTCTCCTCGGTCCATCTCGTCCTTCCCATTCCTCTAGCTCAGTCTTTGGACAGAGAGAAGATCCACTTGGCTGGATCTGTGGTTTCTGGATGGCTAGGGCTCCCTTGGGGTGGGATTAGCCTCCAGACTGACAGCTAAACAAACACAAAAGCTGATCTTCCTGCTTGCCAAGGCTGCCTAGCAACAGGTAGGTAGGAAGATGGGATGTAACACTCTGGATGTCAGAGCCAATTAGTGCTAAAAAAAAGCCTGAATGTAGTGTGTATGTGTGGTCATTGTTGAATACAATGAATGTCCAAATATGTGAGCTGGCTGGTTGATTAATCACACTATGGGTAAAGTAAAATGAACCTTGACTAACCTTCGTTTAGTCAAGGGACTTTTGCATAGAATGACTCATGGCTAGTATTTTACATAACATTTTCCTTAACATATTCTTGAAATAAAAAATGCAAACAAAGTGAAATTGCCCAGTCGTTTTGTCAACAATAAACCCACTCAATCATAACTTTAACCAACGACTGAGTTTCTCCATGTATACCATAAGAAAATTAAATTATGCTCTTTCTACTAATATAATTACCAGTCTAGCTACTGTGTAGACTAGTAAATCCATTGCCCCACTTTGAATTGTGCATTTGATATGCCCCTTTGTTCAGTAAATGTGTCTAAAACTTATTTTAGGGGCATGGTTCACCCTTGATGCTCCAGTTGGAATTCACACTCAGGGAAAGTTAGCGTGTATCAAGAATCATATTTCCATCCCTGACTATCAGGGCTGGTGCTGATAAATACCCGCAACTAACGCAGAGTCATTTGACCCAGAACTGAAAGCCAGAATCTAACTCTCCCAACTGAAGGCAAAACCAGATGTTGGTTGTTTTTTTTTGCGGGGGGGGGGGGGTTGTTGCCCAGTGGAAATGTGGATTTATATCCTGTACTGGAATGAAAATGCATCAAAAACATAGCAGTAATTTTACATTTTACTTTGGGGTTTTGTACTATTCAAATCAAGGGAAAACATATTATTTCCTTAAAAGTAGGAGATTTTAAGGTTTTGCCACATTCGGACAGTGGTCTTCATTGTCTGAAGTCTTTTGACTTTTTGCAGAGACAGACTTTGAGAAAGGGTGACTTTCTTAACAAAAAGAGTCATAAGACAGAGTAAAAGAAGAGCAGAGCGATGATTTCAAAGCATGAAAAAAAGTGTCTGGGACTTTTTCTTCCTGTCTCTTTTTCTCCCTGTGGTTGCCAAGCCGGATGGCAGCAGCGAAGCATGTCGGCTCACTGTAAGGTGCTGTAACGGCTTCCCGATTTCGCCTCAAATGATGTGAAAGTCATTGCCAAGCCATGTGCGCCGGAGTGAGGCGAAAAAAATGACTGGCTCCTCTTCTCACTGTTAATCAAACCTGGGGTGGCAGAGCGTTTCGCAGACGGAAGCCATACATAAAGATGTGCTTGTTCACCCCTCTCCCCACCCCTGCCTTGTTCTCCCAGCGCCACCTCTCTTTCTGTCACCAGATCGTCAGACAAATGAATACTTCCTCAGCCATCCTCTCTTTCATCAGCGCTTTTCATCAGTGCCCATAAAGCAGTAGCCGGCACCTATCACTGGCAATCGCCTCTCAGCTGCCTGAGTGATGAGATGGAGGTGGCAGAGTTCTGTAAGCGCTCTTATGGCAGAATGGATGTTACTGGTTCAGGGGGTCGCTCACACATCTCATTACACAACACACACAGACACTCAAACCTGATGGTTTGTGAATATGAAGAAAAAACATCTAGTTCTCAAGTGAATATCCAGTGAAATAAAATAATGTCAATCAAAAGGTGAGATAGATCCATGCAACAAACAGATTTCCAAGACATTCTAGTCTCTAGAGGCCGCAGGGGACCTTTTCACGGTCCTTATAGACATTTGAGATAATTTATTTTTACATTGGGGAAGCTGAGACTCAGTAGTTCTTACGACTTATCACATCTTTTTTAGCTCTTGGTTCAAAGTAGGCATGTTCTTGCTTCAGCATGGACTCTTAAGGGATGTAAAAGGTTATGATTGGTCCATACATAGACATACATTGGTTGGCTAAACAAACTGAATGCTCTTCCAGCACCTGTGCAATTAAAAGTGCATTCTCTTTGCTAAAGTAAAAGATACCTAATTTTCACCATTGTCTGCTACCATGTCCACTTGTTTAAACCAGTGAAACACATAAACTGAGTCCTCATATGAGTCTTTAAACTCTTTAGATCACAAAGACGAGCCCCTCCAGCCATTCATGATTCACCAGTCAAGCCACCTTAGTCCCACAAATGTGTGTGTGTGTTTATTAATTAAGCCAACATTATGGAATCTAAAGAGACGTGGAGCATAACTCAGTGGTGCTGACGTGAAGCACGACACATAAAATGGACATTGCCTTGGATGTGCTGGACATTCTAAATCCTGCAGAGAGCTGGTCGCACTAACCGTCTGCCTTCACACCATGGAGCTGTGAAGCCAGCTTCCCCTTTCATATGTTGACCATTATGACACTGTTACTACCTCATTTGGCAGCTTGTAGATGTGTCAGTGGTGGGTTGAATCCACAAGGCCACCTCATTGCTTTTAGAAATCACACCAAGACGACCAGAAGCCATCTCGTTCCTGGCTTGAAATGTTTTGAGAAAAGGGTTTTTTGACTTGTAGCTCTCTGTCTTTTCTGTGTTTGCAGAACTCTTTCCAACTTTACTTTAAAAGTTTGACCTAAGACAACAACTCCAACTACTACAGTGTTGTCCATAGTTGTTGGTGTTGTTGATGGTGAGTGTCATGTGCGTAGGTGACGGGGTTGTGCTGATGATCAGCTGACTCTTGCGCAATAACAGCATGCAAAGGCAAAAGCATGGGTCATTGTCATGGGACTGGCAGTTATTGTAACCCTGAGAATGTCCTTAGAACTGTTTGATCCAAAAGCACCATAAAATAATGGAAAATTTACTGTTCTAGCTTATTTATCTGTATGTGCAAATTAAATTAAGACACATCTTAATGTTCTAAGTAATAACTTTGTGACAGAAAAAGCTGAAGAGCATGAACAACTTCACTCAGTCAGCTTCCTCTTATAGTTTTCTGCGACATCACCTGGGCTATTTCATTTCATTTTGAACAAACCACATTAAATGGCAAATAATACATACTGATATTGTTCAAAACATTCAAAATTTCTTAATTTTTTAACAGTTTTACTAAAGCAATATGTCAAGAATGAAAACATTTCCAGGAACTCTTAAGACCAATAAAGTCTGAAGTCCCATTTTGATTTTCCTTACAAGATTGATCATTTTAATAAAATACATAAAGTACCAGTCAGTGAAAGGTCGTCAAAAATCCAACAAAATTCAAACTCACTGGTTTCTTGCTTTATTGCTGGTGCACCACAAAGCGAACAAGAATGTTGCCTGGAAGCCGCCGTGTTTTGACAGAGCTGAGGTGTTTACCGTACCGCGTGGGGAAAATGAACAAGACTGGATCTTACACAACAGCCCTGCAGATATCAAAAATCCATACTGTGCTAATTCTATAAGACGGGAAAATGCTTTGAGACTGAAAGAAGGAAAGAAAAGACAGGACGGCGGGGGCCAGTTGGCTGGGCTCCCCAGCATGCCTGCTGTGTGTGAGAAAGCAGCTGTGGCCTACTGAGGATTACATAACATACTGAGATACATCAGCGTGCACAAACTCAGACAATCATAGGTCTGCATATAGATGCTTATGGATATTCACAGTTCCATTGTTTGATCTATTGTTTTTCCTCCTCCTAATCCTCTTCATGATGTCTGAGCGAGAGTTCTCCATGTTGATGCATTTTCCTGGAACTGACCACAGCTTTAATAGCCCAGCGGAGCAACTTTTCCCTCGGAGGCCTCAGTCAAAATGCTAAATGACTCCATCTATCTGCATCCCTGCCTTTTTCTTCCCTCTCATCAAGATGTCTTTCTACCTACTTGTTCCCTGAATGTCTGTCTGCCCGTCACCCCTAAGGGGAGCTAAGGGTGGGGGTGGGTTTAAGCAGCCCACCAAACTGTGAAATGCAAAACCCTGCGGTGGGGAGAATGTGCATGCTCTGCAACTTCCACCAGCCTTCCCCCTCAGACGGAGTTGCTGCTGCCTTTTCCTGAGAGACGTGCACGTTATTGAGTCGCCGACATGAACTGGAAGTGGATGCATCTGCTGCTTACATATGGAGGCTGCACCGGAGTGCCCCGTTGCTCTTTCCACATTTAGAAAGCCCTTAATGCACAGAGCAGCCACATACAGAGATTTCACTTAGGTAAGCATCAGGCAACTCAGTCTACACGAGTGTTGAACCCCTGAGGGGTGATCTATGTGTTGGAGGGTATGGAGTGTGTCCTTAGGTCAAAGATAGACCACTACGGGTGGTGTTCGCTTACATCCTGCCCATCGGGGTCAAGTGCTGTGATTCTTCATGTCATCAGAAGGATCTAACAGCAGCTCAAACATCTATCCTATCAGGTTTAAATTCAGTTTGAACGTGTGCATTTTACACGTCTGAGTCAAACTGCTCTGAAGATACTGCAACATTTGTCACATTGAAGCAAAATAAGGCTTAGTTTGAGCAAATGTCAGTTTACAAAAGAGCATAACAAGCAGTGAAAATTGCAGCCAAGATGACGAGCCATTTCTTTTGGTTCGAAGAGTAGCACACGCACATGCACACACACACACTCTCTGTGCTGCTAGGGAAACTGGGTTCCACACATAATGAGCGAGTTTTGACCAGCTCTGCTTGTTCCAAATCCAGCTCAGCCCTGCTGTTTGTTCCAAACCAAATCTGAACAACCAACTGTACAGGGATTTGGAAGCGAGACAGCACCGTTCGGTTTGGCACTATTAGCTTCAATAATGGAACAAATAGCAGCCTCAAATGTACCATCTGCAGACCTCCAAAACACTTTACTCCTTCTCTGCTCCCCATCCCCCTATAACGGGCTGAATCATGCCTCACAGACACCAATAGGGACACAGTCATCATTCTTGCCTTCGCATCTCAGGGACCCATTTAGGGGCCGACTACAACGGCCTCCTATCTTGCCATCAAAGCCATAAAAGCATCAAACTCTAAATTGTGCCCAGAATACAGAAGAGACCGCTGAAGCCACGGGCTCTTCTGCAGGAGACAAAGCTTTTAAGGTGAGCCACAACTCATAATTCCTGTATTCAGGAGGGCTCGTGCCATCTTCATCCCACCACAATGAGCACAATGGCTGCGTTGCCAAGAACATCGCTACACTGCACAGGGAGAGGGGATTTCATGGTGTGGGGCAAATCATAATCCTTATGCTCACAAGGAAGCAGTGTGATCTTTTTATCCAAAAGAAGGGTTGGTTTTCAAAAAACTTCAAGATATTTACTCCAGTGATTCACAGTTGGACACTGAGGCTTTGAATCCTTTAAAAAATGGCTACAAACTATAAAGAAAGCTTCATTAACACAACTCATTTTCATCTCAAGGTGACAAAAACTGCTGGGTTGTCTCTGCAGGTGGCATCACTTTGGTGAAAATAGCAGGAGCAACCATATTTAACAAAAGCTTCAAATTTTATAGGACTTTACATAAGCAGATTGGAGGATTACTTTTCACTAACTTTTAAGCCAGAGTCTCACTGGGCAGAAAAACAGAATTCAAAAGGGAGTCTCCAAAATGTCTTAAAACGTTTGCAAGGGTTCTCAAATTCCTTGTCTGTGCAGCAGGGCCCCATTACTGAGTCACAGGAGTTGTAAACACATTTTTTTTAAAAAATCCACAGAGCTCGCTGCTAGCGTCTCAAACCTCTCTCAGTTTTGTTGTTTGAGTCTGAAAGTGTGAGAAATGTGAGATAACTCAAAGAATTTGGTGACCTAAAAAACAAATTCTACCAAGTGACTTGATTTCAAGTGAAAATTTACAAATTTACTAACTGTTTTGTGTCTAAGAGTCACAGTACAGTGAAACACCACATTAAGGCTTTAGAAAAACTTCATGCTTTAGCTTAAATCACATCGCTTTACAATGTTAATCCAGAATATTGGACAATTACATAAAACGCACAAACACTGAATTGAAAACTGACCCTGAAGGGGTTATTTATGCAAAGCTTAATTTTCTATTCCAGATCAGGGATTTTTGCTAAACAAAAATCCTTACTGAATGATGATGAAAAGAAAACAATACTTTTATTAAGGCTAACAGCAGGAATGTTCTGCTTATGCTCCCATTTGTTGTGTGTCAGTTCCACTATGTAATAATTTGATAAGAGGATGAAATAAATACTGGAAGGGTGCACAACATTATCATAAAATCCTGCTAAAGAAATGCAGCTGCAGGTTGAGATCAGGTTTAGTTGGAAAGTTTATCTGGTGAAAAATGAAATGTTGAAAGTCAAGTGATACAATACAAATCAATACGATATGGTGCAAAACCAAAAGATACAATATAACATAACATGCTTTACTGCCCCCTTGGGAAATTTGTTTTGGACTTGGTGCTGTCCCAGTAGCTGCCTTCACAAAAAAAATAAATTCACAATTAAAGGCCCAGCATTCTGTGAAGGAATGCATATCGCCCGCCGCCTTTGACGCCAGAGTTTTAGACTAACTTCATTTTATAAAGAGGAGGGACTGAGTCGTAGCCATTTTTGTCAAACTTGTAAATAACATTAGGCATGATCAAATGTGATATCCTAAGCTCTGTTAGCGCTCAGAGTATGCCATGTGTGTTTGCTGATGTCGATTAGCTGAGACTGCCATCTTAAATGAGGCTGACTCCAAATATCAATCAGTTGTAGAGGTACGATCAGTGATGACTTCCTGAGAGTTTCATTAAAATCCATCTGGTGGTTTGTAAGGTTTTTTGCTAACAGACAAGCAGGGTTGTCACCAATAGTTAATTCCAATTTTTTCAAAACTTAAGCTGTCGCACAATGTGTACTGCTTGGAGTATGTGTTGTGAATTATTCTCAGCTACGAACTTACCAACATTTTGGCTCAATAACTGCAAAATGACTGAGTTGTGACCACTTTTCATTTTCTAAGATCCCTTTTCTGTGGTGGTCACCCTGAATCAGGTTGGCTCCAAAAGTTAATCAGTTCTAGACATTCACCTAATGATCACTTTCTGAAAGTTTCATTAAAATCTGTTCATTGGGTTATGAAATATTTTGCTAACAAGAGCCGATTTAAATGGTTAGAGGCAAAGTTTTAAACACAGATCTTATAGATTCAGTTTGGACTATAAATTAGAGATCAGTCTCAGCTACAACCACACCTAATTTCAGCTGGATATTTGTAGAACTGACTTAGTTATAGCCAATTTTGTGTTTCCTAAGATCAGTTAGCTGTGGCGGCCATCTTGAATCAGGTTGACTCCAAAGCTTAATCCCTTATAGATGTACAATCAATGAACCATTTCTATTAATTTCATTACAATTTGTTTATTGCTTACTGAGATATGTTGCTAAAAGACACACACGTGCATAAACGATATTGCTCGACTTTAGATAAAAACACAAAAATATTCAGAAAAATGGACATTGTCTCGCGGGGATAATGTGCTGTGAACAATCAAAAAGTTACATTTTCACCCCTCATAGACAAGAGCTTTCCCAGCCTACACGCGCAGCTGTCTCCCTTTTCCATTTGCATCAGGTATTGATTTTCATATGCAGGCTGTGGGTGAGAAACAGGGGGAGAGACGCGCGCTGCATATGGCAAACAGTGCAATTTAACAAAAAATAAATAAATAAATAAATAAAAGGCGCACTGACAGTCAAGGCAGGGAGTTGGAGACTTGTTATGAAAAGATGCGTCGGTGGGAACAGTAGGATGCCAATTAGGCTGCTCGGCCACGATGGAGGGATCCGCGCGGTCACGCACCGGTCTCTCCATCACCCCTCCTCCCCACACGGAGCAGACAAGTGGGGGAAAAAACTGGAGCTCTACTGTTACACGAACAATACCGGTGTCACATTTCCGTGCATTGATTTTCTGCTCTTTATTTTGCTTCATAGACACACAAATAAATCCGCAACAACATGGAAAACAGCGTCTTGAAGAAACAACAATGCAGGTGCTTCTTATATGGACTTGGTGAAGAAAACCTGCACAGTTTTTTTTTTAAATTAAATTAAAGCATTTTCAGCAGTTAGGATGCTGCTTACAGCCCGAGTGCAAATGTAAGAAATTGACAGCAAAGGAGAGGACAGGTGTATTTGAGGGGTCTGGAGGACCCGGCGCGTCTCCAAATTTTCCCATCGCCATGTGCGTGCGTAAAAGGTGGGATAAATGTAGAAATGAGTGGTTTCTCTCTTCCTGCTCCATCATTATTTCCTATTAATGATGGTCAGGCATGTTCGGAAATCTATTATGAATAAGAAGAGGGGCGGGGGGGTTATAACTCAGTAATCTGTGGGATGCGTATCTATTATTCAGTCTCCATTATGAGATCTGGATCTTCATCGTCCCGTGTCGCGTTTGACAGCTTTATCACGCGCTTCTGTGTTCTCATCCACATCTCTTGGAAAAAAGAAGCGTTTGACGTCCTAGATGGAGGCTCCATCTGTTCAGGGGGGGAAAGTTAAGGCACGTACCTGCTGCCAGTTTTCCTCCAGCGACGGCATGGCGGAGAAGTAGCCGGTGTCGTGGACAAGCTGAAGTTCCTGGAAGATACTGTGGTTCGCCAAGACATCCATGCTTTAGACGCGATGGAAAACAAGAGTGATCCACAAGAAAGCGTGCGTCCTCTTTTTCTTTCTTTTTTTTTTTTTTTTAGTTATTCTTTGGGCTCTGTCACACCTCTACGTCCACTCCTTTCATATTAGTCCTTAGCAGGTGATTAATAGCGCGGCGCAGCGGCAGAAAATGAGCCAATTAGGGTCCGTGTACCTGCGCGCATAATCGGACTCGGTGCGTAAAGCGAGAGCGGAGGGGATGGAAGCTCCATGCGTATCCGTGTTGCCAAAATAGCCACTGATAGGAAGCCGGGGGAGGGGGAGGGGCTTGGGAAAACGAAGAGGCGTGGTTTGGTTTGTCAATCAACCTCCCCTAGTTTGCCCATTTATGGTGAGTGGGCGGTGGAAAGGGGGGGGGGGGG
>NC_051452.1:7777548-7824170 GCF_001649575.2 Kryptolebias marmoratus | reverse complement strand
GGGGGGGGGGGGCATTAGAGCGGCGGCGGAGAGTGGGAAGGCGGGCTTTAGGCGGATTCAGCGGCCCTGATTGGCTGCTGCGCCGCGTCGCTCAACCCAAAAATGGGCTCAATAGGTGAGCTATTTATGGATGGGTATATTAGATTTGGAAGAAGGACTCAGAGGCCAGTCTGAGTGGAGAAGTCATGGTGTAAACATCATGTGCTCCCAAACAAGACCTGGAAAACAAAACAACAAGCTGCTGTGTTGTTCCACATTATGCAATGCATTGTGGGAAATTCGGAAGGAAGGTTTCCCAGAAGCAAACCAAGGAGGTTTTAATCTCTAAAAAGATGCTTTTAGAGTGAAGAAACAGCTTATTTTAATTAAAAGCCTGCTGACTTTTATGCCAGACTTGTAAACTAAAATGATCCTATGCAGAGAAATGATGGAGTTAGAGACGTTTTGGTCAAACTTTGGAAATAACATGATGTGCAATCTCACTCCTGCTCACAGTATGTGTTGTTAATGACTCCCAGCTACTACCATGACAGATTTTAGCTCAATACCTATCAAACCTGCTGCGTTGTAGCCATTTCTGTGCTCGCTAAGGTTGATTAGCTGTATCGACCGTCTTAAATTAGATAGTCTTCAAAAGTCAATCAGTTGTAGATGTTTATTCAGTTATTAGTTTCTGAGAGTTTCATTAAAATATATACAGTAGTTTGTGAGGTATTTTGCTAACAGACAAATAAACAGATAACATTATTGTTATCATAATCGTTTGTATTTATTCAGCACCTTCATACGCTGGTTAAAAGTTCTTTCTTTCTTTTACCTTGCAGCTCATAGGTTGTGAATAAGGGGTGAGAATGATGCCAAATTCTTTCTTGAGCCAACATGTTAGATGGCGTGAGTAATGCCGCTAAGTCTCTCCCAACGTGTAAGCCACCAAACCCGTGCCCTTCCACATCTCGGCTCAATGGTATTCTGTTTCACGCACGCTCAAACACACATATGAGGAGCATCAGAGAGGTCTATAATCTCATTTCAGAGCTCGGGGAGGCTGGCTGGGGGCCTCAATGATTTCCACGTGGCATTTTGGGAGGGAGAGACAGACGATGAAGCTCCCTTTGACATTTATCCGTTTGACACAACTCACTCTGTCTCGCTGACTGCCATTCTTCTCCTTCATCCGTTTTTCCTCCTCTCAGATTGCCTTCGTCTCCGTTCTCATCTAACCCAGAATCAGGCTCTGGGTTTTTCTGATTTTTTTTTGCTCTGATGTCACATCAGGAGGAAACGCATAACCACATCAACAGCGGCTCTCGTGCACTTTATGTCTTGTCCTGCTTAGTGGATCTCCACACGGTTGACTGAGGTGTAAAATATTTAGTAGATTAAATTCTGTTGTTTTAATGCATTGTTCATGTGCTTCCTTCGTGACAGAAAGGGAAACAGAAGATGACAAAAAAAAAACGTTTCAATTCCTCACTTCCTCACTGCTTTGGTTTGACATTAATAACCATTTTCCTCACTGTCTGACATTAAATCAGACTAAACCTGTCCTGTTTTAGGTCTGTTAGGTTTCCCAAAATCATGTATATTGGCTAAATGCTTGAATAAACTTCAAAGTCACAAGTTTCCATCTATTTTCTTAGTATTTGGTATCAATGCCTTTAAACTGTCTGACTTGGGTCGAACATTTTGGGTTCCTCCTGACAGAACTGGTGGAACTGAGTCAGGTTTGTAGGTCGCCTTTTCAGCTCTGCCCACAAGTTTTCTCTGAGACTGAGATCAAGGCGTTGTGATGGCAGCTCCAAAACACTGACTTTGTTGTAACTAGCCGTACTTCACCCCCATACTTCACTGTCAGGATGGTTCGAGCTTCTCCCTTTCTTTTCCAAATGTAACAATCATCATTATAGCCAAACTGTTCAGTTTGAGTTTCATCAGACCACAGGACACGTCTGCAATATGAAGATCTTTGTCCCATCTGCAAACTGCAATCTGACTTTTTTATGCTGCTTTTGATACGGACATTTTATACCAGAACATGTCAGGAACACAGAAGCCGTCTCCTTACTGAGTGGTACGATGGCAGGACATTCCGATGGTGTTTCTTTTGGGGTTTGAACACATGAACTCTCAGACATTTGTAAATTTGTACCAAAGAATGAACCAGTCAGTGATGATTTGAGGAGCCATGTCATCTGCTGGTGTTGGTCCACTGGATTTTATCAAGTCCGACATCAGTACAGACATCTACCAGGACATTTTAGAGCCCTTCACGCTTCCCTCTGCTGACCAGCTTTATGGCGATGGTTCAGCCACAGGCGTTTGTCTGGGCTCCTTAAGCATCTCCTAGTTTTCCCATGAAAGTTTCTTGAATTATATTGCTCCCTGTGTGTCTGCAATTGGGTCCTCCAGCCAATTACTTTAACACGTTGTTTGTGATTTCTAGGTATCACATTTCAAACCGTAACCAATTCACAAAAGAACACAAGTTTACTGTTCAAAAATATGTGTATCTAAGTCTAATTATGTCCTCAGCTGATATGTACCAAACAAGCAAAATGCTGTTTTCTGACTCAAATCATTGTTTTTTATCGTAACCATAACAACCAACTCCCCATATCTAATAGTAGATCTTCTTATTAAACAGATTTGGCCATTTGTTCCAATAAAAAATGAAGAACTCTCACTCTAAGTGACATCCGAATCAGGATTTTTAAAACTCACCACATGCATCTTCCTGTAGAAAAGTCTGTCAGCTCATGGCTTTATATTTCTGGAGATTATTTTTCTCCTGCAATGTTGTTGGTACACAGTTAAATGTCAAACACTGACTGGATCTCATAAACAAGAATTTATCATTTTAGTGACTTCAGGGAGCAAGAGAACGCTGGTGTTCAGGTGTGAAAATGGCAAGTTTCCGTGTTGTGTCACCTAAAATTAAATGTCACTTTTAAAGGTATTATGGATTTCTAATTTAAAAGTGAATATTAACTAAAATATTTACATGAGCCTGAAATACTCTCAGCACACAGAAGTCTCAAAGTTTGTATTTTATGAAACGTAAAAAAAAAATGCGAAAGTACATTATAAGACAAATCTACACCAAACTATTTTTGCTGACTTTACTGCATGTTTTTGATAATCTGTATCAAGAATATGTTTTCTCTTTTGGTCACAGTGTTTGTATTTCTGTCTTTGCACATGCAATTTATGTGTCTGTTAGCAAAATATCTCATGAAACACTGGACGGATTTCAATGAAACTCTCAGAAAGTACATATTAGATGTACCTCTACAATTGATTAGCTTTTGAAGTCAACCCAATTCAAGATGGTGATCACAGCTAACTGAGCTTAGCCAGCACAGAAATGGCTATAACTCAGTCAATTTTAGAGATATCAAATTAAAATTTGGTGTGGTAGAAGCTGAGAGTCATTTACTATACATACCCTAAGAACTAAATGATCAGACAAGAGGTTGGATAAGGTTGGACAAAAATGGTTTATCTGTCATTTCTCACCATAAGAGGATCTTAGTTTAACACTCTTGCACAAAAGATGGCAGGCAATATGCATACTTTTCATTTCTTTTTATTTTATTGAGCTGAATTTGGAGAAACAACATCAAATATTGTCCCACTTGTTTATTGCTACCGTTTGCAGAACTGTGTTGTTTTGCAATCACCAACTTCAGTGTCTTTAACGGGAATTAGCAGAACTCAAACTGTGTGCGCTCCACTTCCGATTCCTCCTCTTCTTCCTCCTTCTCGTCCCGAATCCCTGTGCATATCATAGATAAAAAAAAAATAAGTGCTCGCCATTATCCGTGGGCGCCCAGCGTTATATTGTGGATGCTGACATTGCTCTTACCTGGCAGTTGGTGCTTTTACTATATTAATAATGGAGCAGGCACCATCCATCATGGGGATATGAGGCTGCTAATCATGTCAGCTCCCTGCATATTCACTCCTTTCATCAAAAAGAGGAGGAGCGGCACTCCGAGAGGGAGGCAGAGGAGGAATCGGTGAGGAGATACAGGAGGGTGACGGCCGAGGAGCGGAGATTAACAGAGTGGGAAAGCGACGGTGGAAGAAGAGGGGGAAAGAGGGAGAAGGAAGGGGACGATATCAATGTGCTGAACACATGACAGATGCCCTTGGCCTTTTGCTGAATGGCTTCCCTGTTGGCAGGAGTTAACCAGTGTATTTAAACAGGACAAGACGAATGGGACCTCTTCTCCCCCTGCTCACTGAACCAGCCCATTTCTATTCCAACTCACAGCCTTTCCCCCGTGTGGGAATGCTAATGTGGTTAGCTGACATTGCTGGGGTTGAAACTTCATAACGCCATCTTATTGTAAAGTTCACTTTACTGTGACTTTCCAATTTGTCAACCCTTATTTTTTGAGCCTCATCTGTGCGTCTCGAATCGCGACAAAAACAAACATAAATTCAATTCAGCCCAATTTGTTTGTATAGCGTCTGTGCACAACAGAAGTCATCGCAGGGCACCGTACAAAGCAATAGTCCAAATTATAAATCTGATTCAGACCCAATTTTAAAACCAATTGCAGTCAGTTCATTTAGTGATTCGCATACAGTACATTATGAAATGCCAGTTAGTAAAAGTTTTTATGTAAGGAAGCCAGCAGATTGTGTCGAATCTTCACTTCGCCACAATCCCCCATCGTGAGCAGCATGTTGGCGACAGTGGAATAGAACTACTCCCTTTTAACAGGAAGAAACCTTCAGCAGAACCAGAACCACAGGATGGGCGTCCATCTGCCTCTACCGGCTGGGGTTTGAGAGGACAGGACAGAGAGAGACACACAGAAGGTGTGATGTCTCCTCCTAACTCTGATCACAACTCTGGCAGCAGCATTTTGGATCAACTTAAGACTTTCTGAAGAGTTTTTTGTTTGTTTGTTTTGTTTTGTTTTTAACATGATTGCATGTATTGCATTTGCTTTTATGACAAATGCTTTAGAAAAAGTAAAAGTACGATATTTATTTGTCCTATTTTCACTCGTTTCCACCATCCGGCGTGTTTAAGAGGGGACAAGTTAATTTGCATGGAAAACGTCGCCTGATGTTTGCAGCAACACACTTCCCAGCTGGCCTCCGTAACCATTAGTCTCCTGCAACCGGGGGACCTTGAGTGTCTGCGCTTTGCTTCATTTTCCCTCATTTGGTGTAATATGACATCCACATGCCCTGATGTGTTTGAACATTTACACAAATCTGCAGCTTTTTCCTCCAGCTCAAATTGCCTGACTATAATATTATGATAACCTTTGTCCTTTAAGGACACGAAACCATATGATTTTATTCCAGAGCGTCTGTGCTGATTTTTTTTTCCCCCTCAACAATCTCCACAGAAAAAAAAAAGGAAATTTGCTTCTGATTGATGGGCCTGATTAAATGAAGATAAGATTTAGAAAGCGTGGCCATATGTCTGGCGTATGCACTGTCTCTTTTGGCTCGAAGCCTGGATGCAGAACAACCTCAATATCCTGACATCTTCCTCATGCTGCTCCTGCTTTGGTGATGGGGGGGAGGGGGAGGATGGGTAGCTAGGGAAGAGGGGAGAAGGTGGAGATGGGTGATGAGGAAGAGCGGAGGATTTCAGAGTAACTCAGAAGAGGGATAATGAGCGCTCGGGGCTGTCTGGGGTGCAAACTCCTTCCTGCATCAGATAGCTGCGAGGGAAAGGGGGTTGGAGCAGAGGGGGCAGGCGAAAGCGCCCTCTGGGTGATGTTTGATGCGGCACTGCTGCTTCCTATGCCAGGAGAAAAGTGAGCCAGGGAGGAGGCCGTGAGGGGCAGCTGTTAAGTGCCAATTAGGCGACGATGATGGAAACCCCAATTTGCATTTGCCACTCCTGCAATCAGCCGGGGAGAAGAAGTCAAAAAGTAAAACAAGCCGGACGTAATCCCCGTCAGTTTCTCTGAAGCCCCTCTCAAAGCCCATATCTTCCCTCCCGCCTGTTAGGTAATGTCACATCTGCTGAAAACGGGGGTTATGATTCGCCGTTCCATTTAGTTTCTTGTGACGGTCGCTGAATGGTACGTTTTGTGAGAGCTCGTCACGTTACGCCAAAGGACAATGCCTGGTGTCAGGCGTCCAATTACAGAGCACATTTTTAGCTCCCGACACACAAAATGATAAAGTTTGAAAATGGAGCGTCGTCGGGTCCGTTTGAAAGCATTACATCCCAAAGCATGTGCAGAATAACCTTTTAATGCCTGCACTCATAGGTGGCAAGTAAAACTGAGTCTTTAGCAAGAAAAGGCATAAAAACGGAGAAAGGACCGGAGGAGTAAGGAACCTCTTCAGTGGGCGCTATGGCAACTGCAGTCATGATGAAGCAGTTGACCTTGTTTGCAGAAAAAAGGAAGATGTGTGCATTGTTTGAAAAGCAAAAAGCTACAGATACGCACACAAACTCCCTGCCGCAGCAGCACATAATCAAGCCCCATGATTTTCCTTCACAGGAAATTGTACAACGAGGTAAATTACTTTGATGGATTCATAAGCAGCAGCGCGTCACTCGTCGTCAGGGTCGCTGACAGTGAATGAGTCTTTTCATGTCCGAGCTTCCAGTCAATCTTGTTTCTATTCACATCTGAGGCCTAAAGTCATTTCCCTTGGCTGCTGCCTCAGATCCGCCCGCGCCTCACTCTGTTTTGTATATTCATGTGTGTACTTTCCTAGCTTAATCCTAGCTATTACTCGCATGGCTGGCCATGTCAAGAGGAGATTTGCTCACTCACAGTGAATGGGCTGATATTGACAGCACGCCCACCGCATCAGCGATCGGTGTTAGGGCTTAGCGCGCACTGGATTCGCGGGTTTGAGGCTGAATTCAATGAAGGGGGGTGGTGTGTTGGAAAACAATCCTCCTGGGGAATCTTTGCAAATGTTATTCAGAGACTGTCAGGTGTGATAATTTACCAGTGGGGGGTGGGATGATACGATGTCTATGTGTTGGTACTTATTAACTTAATGCGCTGTATTGAATTTACTCGTGCTTTTAGGCCAATTCATAATGTAGCAAAGACATATGCCAAAATTTGTAAAGCTTATTTATTTATTTATTTTACACTTTGGTTCAACACTGACATGTTATATTTCTTTGCCTGAGAAAGATTTTTTTTTTTTTTCAAAAAAGCCTTAAAGGATCGTCTAGTCATTTTTGAATAGATGTTCTGTTAAATAGTTATCAATAGTTAGCACCTTATCAGCCATAAAATCAGTCATAGAGAATGGAGAAAGAGGCAAAAGTCTTAGTCTAGGCGAGGCTAATGACTAGCCATACGATGCCCATTCTTTTCAGGCTTATAAAACAGCATTTAGTGGAAGCGCGTATTTTCCAAACTGATTTGTAAGTAGTCGCAGATTTAGGATAACTGAAATTCATTTCAGATCTGAAGGATTATTGCCTCACCACATATTGACCCTCCCAGTTCAATAAAACCTCTTCAAATGAACTTCTTTGCACACTAACCACTGATGGGGATTAGCCAAGATAAGATCACTTCAGTTCAGAGCAGACCAGATGGAATTTGGAATAAATTTTAAATATTTATTGAATCTTCAACAGACATAATCAAATGCCTCTCGAGGTTTTTATTATCGCCAGCCGCCGAAGGTGAAGGCAGAGCGTTACTGTTTTAGGCCATGTTTCTGTGTGTGTGTGTGCATGTGTTTGTCTATACCAGAAGATATCTCATGAATCACTGACTGGAGGTAATAAAACTTCCAGAAAGTAATACAACCTCTTTTGATTTTAACTCAATTCACAGCAAAGTGAACTTAGCCAACTGTAACAGTTAATTTCATATGGACTCAAGTGACATAGGTCACCCAGAAGTTGCCTGCGATGAACTCATCCCCAGTAAATGTATCATTTTTTTTAATGTGATTCAGTTCATTTGAGCCAACTTTAATTGAATTTCCATTTCCTCTGCAGTTCGGCTTCACTTCAGTAAAAATCGAGGGAAAACTCTGCTCCGTTTATCAAACACGGCAGCAGCGTCTGGAACAGCAGCTGGCCCAAACCCCAAATGATCTCTCACATATAGAGGTCAAAAGTTGACGAGGAGCCGGCTCCCCTTTCATCCTTCGAAACCGTCAGCGTCTCGCTGCATTTTCCACAGGTATGTCACAACTTCAAAGGTGCGAGTGCAATGATTTGCAGACGAAAGCGCCGCCGCTTCTCTCTCCCTCGGCTGGCTCGCAGTAGTCGCTGTCGCACTTTGTTTTGCTTAAATGAAATGATTGAGTCCTGGCTCCGTGAAGCCGTTTCAAGGGGAACCAGCCTCACATCATTACCGGTGACATTAGCTGGTGACAGCGGCAGCCGCAGAGCCAGCGACGCGCTGAGGTTCAAAGCCTCTTTGCACCGTAAACAGATGAAACAAAATAAAATCACAGAGACGGGAGGGGAAAAAACAGAGTAGGATAGGAGCTGGCTTAAAGTAAGTGATAAATTAACCTTTTTTTCCTGTTAAATTTAGATATTTATCACCCACAGCCAAGATGTTTTTGCTTGTGTGTGTGCATGTGTCTGTTTGTGTTATGAACCACTGGATGAATTCTGATAAAACTTTCAGGAAGTAATGACTGGATGAATATCAACAACTGATCAAAGTTTGTAATCAACCCCATTCAAGATGACGGCTACAACCAACTGAACTGAAAAAAAACAAAAATATAAAAAGGGTATGAACCCAGTCAGTTTGACAAACATTGACCTAAAATTTGGTCCCAATGTGGCTGAGATTCATCCACAACACAAACTGAATGTGACATCTTGTGATCACATCAGATTGGGCATAACAGTACTTTCAAGGTTTGACCAAAAACGGCTTCAACTCCATTTTTCTCTTTAAAATGATCTGAATATAATCCTATTTAATAAAAGGTGAACTGCTAGGTGCTTAATAAAATCTGAAAACTGTATTCTAAAAGTCTCTCTTTATATTCAAGACCACTTTAGCACCATTGTTAAGCTTTTTCCATTAGAAGACCTCCCAAACAGCCTCGTATATTTGCTCTTGTTCTCTTAAACATGGCTTTAAAGGCTCTGGATGCAGAGATCAATAGTGTCTAAAAAACCATGTAGGGTTGCATTTCCTCTGTACTTCTCCAATCTCCCAAGTACAGAGGCCATGTAGTCAGATACTGTAAATTCCTTTAAGATTATTGATTTAGGCTGCAGGTTGCACAGTCCAGAGCTTCGACAACACCAGCTAACTGACCTCGGGGCACAGAGCAGTAAAGTGAAGCCTGCGCTGCAAACGCGGAGCATGAAGCGCTTTAAATAGTCACATTCACGGCTGAAATGTGTTGTGGTAATTTGATCTGCAGCAGTACAACAACACAAAGGACAACGAGGGGGTTGCAGCCGTATGATAGTCATATGACATTAGGGCTGAACTCCACCACATGCCCTTTGGCTTTTAGCAGGAGAAAAATAGTGAGTCTTTTTGTGCAACGCAGTGCGTTTTCACCCATCTGACTGCAGACCAGTAAAAATAAAAGGCCTAACGTTCTTTAAAGGAATGCATGTCACCCACCACCTTTTATGCCCACGTTTTAAACTAAGATCATCTTATGACTAAACCTTGTAAATGATGTTATGTTGAATAAATTTTAGCCATGTTGGTGTTTGCTATGGTCAATTATCTGTGGTGGCCATCTTGAATTGGGTTGACTCCAAACATCAATCAGTTGTAAACGTAGACTCAATAATAACTTTCTAAAAATGTCATTAATTCATGAAATATTCTGCTAACAGGCAGAGATGACTAACAGTTCATGACAAAAATGTCGTGCAATATGTAAGGCTTAGAGTATGAGTTGTGGAAAAAAAAAAACTCTGCTACTGCCACACCAGAATTTAGATCAATATCTGTGAAATAAAACTATATCATAGAAAACTTTGCTTTTCTAATATCAGTTGGCTGTGGTGGCCATTTTGAATTTGGGTGTACAACCCCAATTCTGACAAAATTGCAATGCTGTGAAAATGCAAAAAACAGAATGTAATGATATGCAAATCTTGTTTTTTAATAAGTTGGAACGGGGCTACAAAAGGTTGTAAAAATAAGTGGTACTGCAAGAAATTTAGTTAACTGACAACAGGTCAGTAAGAGGACTGGGAATAAAAAGAGCATTTTACAGGCTGAATCTGTCAGAAGTAAAGATGGGCACAGGTTCACCAGTTCGTGAACTGCACTAAAACAAGTGGAACAATTGAAGAAAAATGTTTCTCAGTGGAAAATTAGGAAAACTAAATATCCCATCATCTGCAGTTCATAATATCATCAACAAATTTTAAGAATCTGTAGAAATCTCTGAGGTCAAAGGTCAAGTCTGAAACACTTCCACAAATCGTTGTCTGTAAACACAGTTCACTGTGCTGTCCACAAACGTTGCTTAAAGCTCTATCAGCCAAAGAAGAAGCCAGATATGAACGCCATCCAGATGATGTATTTTTCAGGGAAAGCCTTGCATATTTCAGCAACACAATGCTAAACCACATACAGGATCTATAACAACTGCATGGCTTCATGGTAGAATAGACTGGGTGCTGAACTGACTTGCCAAACTTCTCACCAATAGAAAAAATCTGATGCATCATGAAAAAGAAATTTCAGCAACGATGACCCAGGACTGTTGAGCAGCTAGATTCCTGCATCAGGCAAGAACGGGGCAACTTTCCCTCCAAAAACTCCAGTAACTGGTCGTTCCATTCCTTGCTGTTTACAGACTGTTGTTAAAAGAAGAGAAGATGCTTCACAGAGGGAAACATGGACCTGAAACGACTTCTTTGAGATGTGTTCCTGCCATTATTGCATTCTGTTTTTAATCTACATTTTACACAACAACTCGACACTTGCAGAACTGGGGTTGTCAGACATGACAACAGTTGAGCAGTTAAATTTTTACCCTGAAAATCACTCTGTAGAATAATGCACCTTTCATCAAAACTGCTCTAATCTTCAATGCCCCATACAACATGCAAAGAATATGTCACGGGGCTTTGGACTGATTTAGCAATGCTACACAAACAGTAAACACACTCCTTGTTCTCAGAGCGAGACGTCTATTTATTTAGCAGAAAAGCACTCCCCATTAGCGTCTAAATTGTTGTCGGAAATAGAGGCAGTCTACATTAACAACGTCGTCCTCTGCGCATAATGCTCTGGGCGTCAGCGTCCCTTGTCATTACGACCATTTCTGCTCCATTATTTCAACACCAAATCACCAAATCCCCCTTTTCAATTCATCTTTANCCCCCCCCCTTCCTCGCTGCTTGCTTCAGTGCAGCGGAGCTTGCACTTCAAACTGCTCGAAAATGAGCTTGCTTTGCCAGGCCGGCAGCTAGCCAGACCAATCATCCATCTGCAATAATAGAAATCTTCTGGCTGATGATAGACTGAGGCAATCACTGGGCAGGCTGAGTGGGCTCTTCAGTCTGGCCTCTCCACCCCTGCTGCTGGTTGATAGCGGAGACGGGCTAGGCGATGTTGGCATGGCTATTTTGGAGGTATATACCCTTTCTGGCTGGTACACTGAATGGATAAAGATGGAGGGGAAAGGGCACAGAAAAAATGTAAACAAATAACACAACACTCGGGATGTTTATCTCTTTAATAGGTGGATTATTTTTGGCGATGACCTTTTATATTTTTTCCTGCAGTTCTTGTCAGATAGTTTTATAAACCCGTACACTGTTTTATTCAACCAGTGTATCAACAAGCCCCCAGACTAGTCGGGATGTTTATGTATTCTGCTGCTCACTGATAAAAATTCTGTACTGGAGCCAAAATACTAAATTAAGAATCTTAAAAAGGTGCACTGTTTAAAGCTTAGATGCTGTCAACGATACTCAAATGAAAATTAAATTGGTTCTTTGTCAAGATTGTTTTCTTCTTTTGGGCATCCTTAAACAGTTTTTTATCTGTTAGTCTGCTCAATCACTAGAAGACAATATTTTATAGGCGACATACTGTGTATAGTTCTAGATATCATCTAGAACTCTTATCTTGTGACCAAAAGAACGAGATCCCAGATAGAAGCTGCTGAAATGAACTTCCTTCATAGGATGGCCAGGATCAGTCTTAGAGATAATGTGAGGATTTTAGAGTTGAGATGCTGCTCCTTTGCATTGAAAGAAGTCAGCTGAGGTGGCTCAGGCATCTTATCAGGATGTTTCATACATGTTTTTCTGGAAAGAGACCCCGAGGAAGCCACAGAACTTGATCTAGGGAGTATATGTCCTCTCCAGCCAGAGAACAGCTGAAGGATCCCAAAGGATGAGCCGGAGAGTGTCTCTAGGGAGAGGGATGTCCGGGATTCTGTCCTTCCCCTACTGCTTTTATGACCCAACTTAAGATAAGGATATGTATGTATGTATGTATGTATGTATGTATGTATGTATGTATGTATGTATGTATGTATGTATGTATGTATGTATGTATGTATGTATGTATGGATGGATGTATGTATGGATGGATGGATGGATGGATGGATGGATGGATGATGTCATTTTGTCATCCTTGGGTGCCAAACACTAAATGTACCTCTAAAACTGATCAACTTTTGGAGTCAACCTGATTCAAGATGGTCGCCACAACTTTCGAGAACAAAAACAATAAAAAACTCAACCCTTAAACAAAGTTGGTTGCAGTTGATAGGACTAGTTTGGACCATCTTATACTCGTGTCATGAGATGAATAATCGGAATGGACAGAACATATAAATTAATGAAATGCGAAAATGTTATCAGGTTAGACTCATTTAAGTTTCTGCTTAAGAAATACGAAGGCAGAGCTCTAATTGGTGACTTTCTTTTGACGTTTCACACCAACTGCATGTTTTATTTCACAAATATTTAAAACTTTGATGCCTAGATATAAATTCTACATTGATTCAGCGGTGTTTCCGTGCGGGGATAAAGAAACATTTCATCACCCTTACAAGTGTTTCTACATGACTGCTTGGCTGGTGCGCTGCACAGTTGGATAGTCATCAAGCTGTTGTGGCTTCTTTAGATTCTGCCACCCTTCGTCTCTTTCATCCCGCTCATTATTTCTCTCCCAACCTCCCACCACATCTCAACACTCTCCTCATGCCCCGAGCACCTCGGCCCCTCAATCATCCCACACGTCCCCGGCTCTTCACACCTCCGTTTCAACCCCGTCCCATCCCTCCATCCGTCAATCCAACCCTCCATCGTGTTCATCTGCATGGAGAGCGTCTCGTTCTGCCCGGGCTAATTGGCTGTAATTAGAGTCATTCAGTGGGGGTTAATCAAGGATGACTTACGCAGATTATGACTGGTGGAGGGGGAGGAATCAGAGTGAACAGACAGCCCATGTGCCAGGCACATAACTCTGCTCCCAACACGGCCCGAGGGCTTGGCATGGATATGTGTTTAAACCTACACTATGACATGTCATTTATTTTTTTGAATCCATGTTCTTGAACAACATCCATTTAGCTCAACTGCTGTGAAAACACGAAACTGAAAACTGGTTTATTTATTTTGTCACAATGATGTGTTATGGTTTGTTTGCTTTAAATAAATTTGGACAATGAGTTGAAATGAAGGAGACGGCTTCATTACCCAAAACACTGGAAAATATGTGTAATGTTCATTAGTAATATGATATTAACGTCTCTTTTCCTGTTATTAGGTACCTTTAAAGGGAAGGTTACCATCACATGTCTTCTTATTTACTGTAAAAACTTTAAAACATGCCAGGAATCAAGTTGGAAAATATCAAACAGAATACTTTTTTCTGAAAGCTGAACATTTGAAACTTATGTAGACCGACTTTTTTTCTTAAACTAACCCAAAATCATTTGGAAAATGAAACTTGCATTCCTTCAAGGATCCCTGCCATGTCTTAATATTCCTGAAAGGAATGCATATCATGCAATCCCAAAGTTTCAAACAAAGATCTGGCTCAGTTAACAGTCAAAGTCAAATTTGGGGATGTCTCTCAGCTAGAACAACGGCAAATTTTAGCTCAATATCTGTCAAATTGGATATGCCTCAATGACTTTTACAGATACTGAGATAAAGTTGGGTGTGGTTGTCACTGAGAATCATCCCCAGCACATATTCTGAGTGCTAATAGATTGCACGCCATCTTTAGCATGCAAGGCAGGTAAAACAAATGCTACTTAATTTTCCTTTAAACCTAAAGTTACTTTTAACTTTATTATTCTCAGTCTTCAGAAATATCAATCAGATGAGAACAAAAGATTCTCAAGAAGTTTTCTTTTTCTGCTACTGTACTTGAACAGGATTTTATGTGTGTTCACATTGCAGTGGATAACTTTCTATGATATGGAGATTTTTAAAAGATGAATTCAGGCTGGCTTACTTTTGACATCAGGTGTTAACAAATGGGAACCAATAGTCAGATTGGAA
Source organism: Kryptolebias marmoratus (assembly GCF_001649575.2). Classification (NCBI taxonomy): domain Eukaryota; kingdom Metazoa; phylum Chordata; class Actinopteri; order Cyprinodontiformes; family Rivulidae; genus Kryptolebias; species Kryptolebias marmoratus. The sequence continues at coordinate 7,809,724 of NC_051452.1, read as the reverse complement.
AAATGAAGAACAGAACATGAAATAAGAACTGAAAAACAGAAAACCATACGTGGAACCACAAGATCACCTAAAATCGCAGAGACACCCAAAGATCACGGTGAATGTAAAATACCTTGCTTTCATTTATTTAATGTAGTTCGTTCACAAACACTCAGATGCCAGCCTGGCATCCTCAGCCTGAAACAATCGCAAAAAGTACCCTTAAACATATTTACTGTTTTCTAAAATCTTTGCTTCTTTTATTAAAACTTCAGCTAAACTCTGAAAATCTTTGTGTGGAACAATTCCAATCTTATAAATCACCTAACACTTGGCAAATTTAATCATCTCTTCATTTCAAAGATGCCCCAGAACAAATTACATGGTTTTACTTTGTAAAATATTTTCACTGGAAGCGGATTAAATTACCACCTTACATGTTTCCAGGTGGTCTTCCTTGCACTCTTCAGAGGAGTTTAATATGCACAATGGAGTATTATAAGTTTTTTATTGCCTTTGCATTTAATACAAGTGTTGAGTGATAATTATTCAGGAGGACTGAACTGCACTGAAACCCCTCTGGGACCAGGGACATTAGGGCTGGAACTCACATACTGGGATACTGGACAGAGAGTAATGGCCCAACCCCTGGCGGTAATGGCTTCTCTTTCGCTGTGTGAGCGTGTGCACACCGTGGCATACATGCATGCTCCAACCAAGTCTATTTGATGTGACTAGTCCATTAGATTTTCAATAGGCTTCTACACCATAATCCTGAATACACAGAGCTTCTTTTTCTTTTTTCATTTTTTTTTTTTACTCCGACGAACTCTTCATTGGAACTACCCCACGGTACAGATTGCTCCTGTCACTGTTGAAGCAGACAAATTCCCCTTCATATCCTCCGCATATGGGATGAGATTGTCTCGTTATGGCCCTGTTACATTCCCCCACGGCAACATTAGCCGGTGGCTGTAAAAAGACTATTAGGATCCAAATCACTCTGGACCGAAGACAACGAGGCTCTGAGAAGTTAGCCAGGGGAGATTGGAGAGGGAAAGTTGTCGGCGAAATTAAGTGAGACCCCCAGTGTAGCTCTCTCCTTTTTAATTTAGACATATACATATATATTTTACACACACTTCACATGCACACACTTGGTGCAGAAAAGCAGCCAGCCTAATCCACCACGACCAATCAATAAGCACTTGACAAGTACTGAAATACAATATAGAAAGCTTCACCAGCCTGCTGCTTCTTCTGCCTCATTTAAACTGCGGTTTGACAGCTTCAGAGGAAACACAGGAGAGGTGCATTCAGAGATTCGTCTCGGTTTGGCCTGATGATAGGGTTTCCAGGAGCAGGAATTGTGGCTACATACACTTACATTTAGATTTACCAAGCCAGTGCAAGAAATATAATTTCTGACATTCAAAAGATAATTTTTATCCCAATCCACACTTTATCTCCAAGGCTACATGTGTTTGGCACACTGTATCGAGATGGCACTCTGCATATTAAACTCAATTGTCAAAGTCCCAATTTCATATGAAGTGTGTTTTGTACACCCTATACATCCATCCATTTTCAACTACTGATCCAAGGTTGGGTGATGGAGGCAGTGACCAGGAAATGGTCAACGAGAAGTCCAGCCATCCGTCTACACTCTCCAGCTCCTCCTGGGGGGATCCCATTTTCAGGCCAGAGAGGACACACAGTGTAATCCCTCCTGCAAGCTCTGGGTCTTCATTGGAAACCTCCAATCAGATGCCCAAACTACCTCAGCTGACTTTGTTCAATGTGGAGGAGCGGCAACTTTCCTTGGAGCTTCCCTCCGGATGATGGATTCTCACCGTATTTCCGGGGCTGATCCAGGCTACCCACCAAAGGAAACTTATTCCTGCCACTTGCACCAGGAACTTGTCATGATCCAAATTTTATAACAATAGCTGAAGGTTGGAATGTAGATGGACCAGTAAAGCAAGAGCTTCACCTTTTGATTCAGCTCTTTCTTTACCACCACCGACCAGAACAACACATTCATTACAAAGCCCCAATCTATCGATAAGTCTCTTGCTCCATTCTGTGATCACTTGTGAACAAGACACTAAGATACTTAACAGCAACAATTTATCTGAATGGCAGCTCTTACTATCTTTCATTATGTTTAGGTTGGCAGCTTAACTGCTGTTAGCTGCTAAAGTGGTTTGCTTGTAAGTCAACATTCACCTTGTAGTTGAGATTTTCTATATTAAAGGTATCTTAAACTAGTTGAGTAGAATGGATTTGTGTCTTAACTTCTCATGGCATTATGTCGTAAAAGTAAAAGTTGATTTGAAAGGAACAACTGATGTGTAAACGCTGAAATTCTCCAGCATACAAAAAAAATTGCTGTAAAGATTTTAGATTTTGCTTTGTTAAAGATATTTATGTTACCAGAGCTTTCAAAAATGTGCAGCTAAGACACAAGCCCCTTCCACCCAACAGTTCTGAGATATGGTCGCAAAGGTGAGTAAGTTGCCTTTGGCCATTTGTAAATACACCACCCTGCGATGATGTGCCCTTTAATAAATTAAGCCACTGTTGTAGAACCAGTGGAGGTGAGTGGTGTAGATTTGGACCATAAAATGTGTGTTGACATCTCCCATTCTAAATCCCAAGACCAGGTTGTGGCACATACTGGCTGACATCACGAAATCTACTTTGACTTTGTCAGTATTTCCCTTGGTAGCTCAGAGGTGTCACAGTGGCAGGTTAAATTTATCCCGTTGTGTCATCTCAGTTTGTACACCAAGATGGCAAGAAGGCATCTCAGTCCCAGGCCTGAAAGGGTTTTGTCACTGCTACTTATAGACCAAAAGTAGATTTTGAGTCTCATTGTATTCATTGCAAAGTTAAAGCTAGAAACACTTAGGAAATTAATTTACTGCCCCGGTTATAAAACTACATTGTGCCCACAAATGTCAAAATGTATCCATGTACACCTGTGTGGAGGAACAGTATTTTTTCTGAGGAATGAAAAGGAAGACAGAATGAAAATATAAAGCATCTTTAATTGTTTTTCTACCCTTTTTATCCTTCTGTCTTTGGTGGCAGATGAGGAGCTGGTGCTAATGTCCCTCCTCCATCATTGCTTTTCTCCAGCTGCAAAATGCTGATTGGAGCTGGAACCAACTCATGATTGCACTCTCTTGTAGGAGAAGAAAACAGAAAGACAGAGGGAGAATCCTTGTTTAATTCAGTCTACCTATCTCTCTCTACCCATCTTCTTGTGTTCTGTAAGGAGGAAATTGGAAATGCCCCGAGAATATGTTGGGGAGACATCCCAGCCTGAATCAAGACGCCGTTACAGCATTGGGCGAAACACAGCAGGGCTGAAAAATCTCCGGCTCACTCTCTCCCACTCAATGATTGTCTCATCAGCGGGAGTAATTTGGGTTTCTGGTTATCGCGTCATTTCTGATGCTGGCGAGGGGGAGAAATGGGCAGGCACGTAATTACTTCCCTCTGCAGACAGATGAGGAATCGGGGAGTAATTAATAACTGGCTGGTACCCTAGTGGAGTGGAGACTACCTTCGCTCCTGCCGCCTCCTCTGAGAGAGTCTTCACTCACTGTGAAAAAGGAGTGGAAGCCCACTCCAGCGGCAAGCCTGATGGATCAGCAACAGGCGTTTGGAAGAGGAAGAAAGAGAAATGAAATTGCAAGGTGAGAGTGAAAGAGGTGGAGGAGGTGGCAGAGGGAAGAAGATGAGATGGAGGAGTGATGGGAGAGAAGAAGGAGATGGGGATGAAGTGGATGGATGGTGAGGAGACAGATTGGCCTCAGCTCAGGAGGCTGAAGGAAAAATTGACAGAGGTTTGTGGTGGAAAAGGAAAGGAGGAAGGAAAAAATAAGATGCTAGACTACTAAAGCAGATGCAAAAAGAAAAGTCCCTTTTCATAAGAAGCTGCTGTTTCAAACTCCCTTTCCAGTCAGAGAATATTACAAAAGGATCCTGTTCTTCTTTTCTTACTGACCAATTTCATTTCCTCACCTATGTCTGAATAATCTTTGTCTCTTCCTCTCACATCTCCGGTATGCATAGATTATTTTGAGAAGCTCCTTGGCAACCAAATTCACAGTGCTGCTTCCTACCCTATCTTCTCTGTGTCACACAGCTAGGCCTTGACAACACATTAGCCAGCGTTTTTCAGCTGAACATCTTTCTTTTCTCTCTCTTTTATCTAATAAAACTGTTCAGCAACCTTCACAGAACTGACCTCCCTGCAAAAACCTCAATACCTTTTAAGTATTCTAAAGGGGTGTTTGATAACGGGAAAAACAGGCAATTGCATAATTATTGTTGAATGCTGCAATGACAATATTAGTCATAATAAATCCACCTTTGCATTGCTTTTCTTTTCTTTTTTTTTACAGTGCCAACAGTGTTCAGTTCAGTTTATTAAACAGAACTAATTCACAACAAACCTCATCTCAGAGGACTATACAAACAAAACAAATCCAATTCAGATCCCAATTCAAATCCAATTACAATTAATTAATTATTATAATACATCACACTCACCTACATTATGTTATAAAAAAACCAATTACTAAAAACTGTCTTAAGGAAGCCAGCGGATTTAATTAAATCTTTCACTTCATCACAATCCCCCATCCTGAACAGCATGTTGGTGACAATGCAAAGGAACGACTCCCTTTTAACAGGAAGAAACCTCCGGCAGAACCAGAACCAGAACCAGGCTCAGGATGGGCGACCATCTGACTCGACCGGCTGGGATTTTAGAAGACAGGAAAGAGACACAGTCGTTATAGTTTCTATGGAAAGAAAAACAGATTGATAGCAGCAGTAATGACAAACACAAACATAGAGAGAAGAGTAAAGACAGCGGCAGAGTGAGGAAATGTGACCAGTTTTTCGCAGTTTATAGCAGCAGAACTAAAGGAGCTCAGGAAAACCCAATCCTAACTAAAGGAATTATCAAAGAGGAAAAACTTAAGCCTAATTTTGGAAGTAAACAGGGTGTCAGCCTCTTGGACAGAAACTCTGCAACCCGTTCTACTTTTAAAAACTCTAGGAACCACAAATAACCTGTAGTATGGGAACAAAGTGTTCTTATTAAAAAACTTTGTTTGGTAAAAACAGAATTTATAACTCAGTTCTGAGTTTTACAGGGAGCTAATGGAGAGAAGCTATAATTGGAGAAATGTCGTTTCAGTATTACTGACATGCAGTTTGTTTCTGCAATTTTATCCTTTGCAGTATTCGATATGCCCCTCACATTTTACCAAAATCTAAAGTCCTCTTTTCAGTGATGACGAGGATGGCTCTTCAGCCGCCCATTTTCATTCTACACCACTTCCTTGTCTGTCTCCCGTTCTGTTTAATAAGATCTTGGCGGCTGCATCGTGTCTGGTGCAGGATGCCAGGATCGGTACGAGATGATCGGCGCTGTCAAAATACAATCTGGAGGCTTATAGGTGAAGATGAGAGGCAGCGTCTNGGTGGCAGGTGGGGGTGGCGGAGGGCTGGCAACGGTGTTTACCTGTCTGTCTGGGCTGTGATACAGAAAAACACACACATGCACACATGAAGTGATGAATATCTGTTAGACAAAGCGTAAACCGATAACTATCACGCACAACTGCAGTGTGATAAAAAATACATAGTGGACATGCATATCCATTTGAGAACACACACACACACACACACACAGATGGAGATGAATATCTTCCACACACACAAACAGAAGCTGATATCAATCTACAGTTCGCAGACACTCATATACAATGGAAGCCAAATGACTCTTCTTCATAAAAACCAGTGATGAATGTTGCATCGGGACTGCATAGCCGCACTGTAATAATCTAAAACGATACGTAAAGGCTTATTGAGGATCAGGGCTGATAACGGCGGGACAAAGAGGACCTGAAAGGCAGAGCCAGTAAAGGTAAATGAGTTTGAGTGCACCGAACAGCCCCACATTGTTACAAGCCTGCTCCAATCAATCAAACTCATTGGGGTCTCTGAGAGGGTTTATTAACAATTCAGGAACCATTTTGACCATTAGCTGATTCCTGTCTCTATCTACATCTATTTGTCCTACCTCGCTCTTTCGTTGCCTGGCATGCGCTCAAGTATTTTGCATGTTTTTTGTCTTCTAACCAGAAGCTAAACTTAAAAACTAAACAGGAAATTTTACTCCATTTTGTCCTCTGCTGCTTTACTTTGGCTTTTGAAGCTGCCAAGTTGTTATATATTTTACCTGCCTCTGAAAGGCTTTTGTCTGTTGTGTTAGCAAAATATCTCATGAACCGCAGGAAAATAAATTATGAAAGAAATCATTGGATGCACGTCTACAACTGGTTAACTTCTGAAGTCAACCCAATTCAAGCTGGTTGAAGTTATTAAGCTGTATCAGCCAACACATAAATGGTTATAACTCAGTCGACTTTGCAGATAATGAGCTAAAATTTGGTGTGGTAGTAGCCGAGAGTCACCCCAAACTGTCAGGATTTGGCTATTTTTTAATCTTTTTTTGATTTTCATGTTTTCGTTCTTGTGATCCATGTGTTCAGTTTGTTCTTATAAGATGTTATAGTTTATTTTGCTCCTTGTGTTCCCTGTGCCACTGTCCACCTGCCCTCAGCTTAGTAGATTTCCAGTCAGCCTGCCACGCCCACGTCACCTGTTTCTCATTACCTGTCAGTCCCAGCTGTAGCTCACTTCTACTGGTTCATTGCTTTCTGTTTTCTGTTGGTTTAAGATCCTTTCCTTGTGGAAAGGTGATTCCCTGAAGTTATTTTGTAAGTTTTCCTGCCTCGTCAGCTTTTTGTTTTCTTTTGTGTTAGAATAAATCAGTTTTTAGTTTTTGTTATGAGTCTCCGCTCTGGGTTCATTTCCCTCAAACCTGATGCAAATTCAGCTCTAACAGGTTTTTGTGAGCTTGTGCACATTGTTAGCTTTGAGATTTGATCCAAAGGGCGCCTCATTCCTCAACATAAGATGATCTTTGTTCAAAAGTCTGGTGTGAAAGGCTTTGAAGGAATGCTAGGCCTTTAATTGAATATTGATAAGGAGAAAACCACCACCCTCTGAACATTTTCTGCATGGTTAAGTTAATCTAGTTCAAACTGTTTAAGTTTACACATAAAAACTGATAAGATCTGCAAACACCATCTTGTGGTTGTAAATCTGTCCAGCCACGGTGTTTGTGTGCAGTCAGATCCCCTTTGGGTCCCCAATGATGACGCCAGGTGTGGTTGCTAGGTGATTTGTGATGCAGCTGCAGTCTGTAAAACTAAGCTTTGCTGAGGAACACACACACACACACACACACCGCTGCAAGCGTCTGTGAGCATCAATGAGCGGCGCTCCGCGGTGGGAAGAGGTGTTTGTTTCTCTGCCTCCCCGTCTTGTATCCTCAGTATGTTGACAACACCTGTGGAAAGCAGCTGGCTGCATGGCAGGGTGCTTTACATCCCGTGTGCAGGCAGACGGAGGCTGCATAAATCCGCCGAGGCTTTCGGGGATGTTTCGCTCCATGACAACAGTCAGAGGCCCCGCTCCTGATGCAACTACCCACATGGGATGTGGAGGCGGGGTGGAGCTGGGAAAGGTGTTTGCCCTTGTTAGTAGGTAGATGTTTTCGACTATTTCCCTGAGTTTCTGTGCAAAAGAAGACGAATATGTCTGCGGAGGGACAACAGCTGTATCTGCTTGAGGTGAGAAAGAAGTAAGATGATCATGAACTAGAAGAATAAATAATAATTAAAGGCTTAGCATTACTTGAAAGAATGCATATCACCCTTAACCTTAAATGCAAGAGTTTTTGACAAAAGATCATTTTATTGTCTGTTTAAAAATACCTGAGTTTAGTCGTTTTAGTCAAAGCTTGACAATAATATGCACAACTTCAGGATGTCATACTCGAGTACGTGCTGTGAAAGACTCTCAGCTACTTCCACAACAAATTTGACCTCAATAACAGTAAAACTGACTGAGCTATAGCCAGGTTTGTGCTTGGTAAGGCGAATTGTATCTTAAATTTGGTTAGGTCAGTTGTAAAGGTACAACTAGTGATAATTTTCTGAGAGTTTCATTAAAATCTGTCCAGTGGTTCATGAGATATTTTGCTAACAAAAAAAACTGACTCCAAATAGTTAAGTTTTAAACAAAACTAATGCAGTCGCTTAGCCATCTTGAACTGGGTTGTAGAATCAGTTGTAGAGGTGCATCTGTTCTTAACTTCCCACAAGTTTCATTAAAATTTAAAAGTTTATGAGATAATTTGATAACAGACACGCTGTTATGGTTTGTAGCGGATGGACTCAGGTGTGCAGGCAAACATGAGGAAGTTTGGAAAAGGCTTAAATATTTTATTAAACAAAATAACGAGACAGCAACATATATGAAACTTCAAATGAACCCCTGAGGCCCAAAACGGGTCCTGATGCTCTCATTGGCAGACTGAAGAATGAGTGGAGGCTGAGCAAGAAACTCAAAAAAAAAAAACACAAAAAAATGATCAACTGAAAACACAAGGAGCGATATGACCAAAAGACGCAGACAAAAACATTATCGCCCGCCTTCGCCTTTCACTGCAACTTAGATTAAAATGTAAAAACTGGCAGAGTGAGATTCTAAAGGACTTTCCCAAATCAAATCCATGTTTAAGCTGTCATTCTGAATTTAATACCAGTAAAATATAAAGAAAACCTCTCAGGTTACATTTTGTTCCATCATCTTTTTCTTTTAACATTTTTGTGAACAAAAGACAGTTTTATTGAACCAGAATAAGGATTTTCAGTGAGACTTTAACTGCTCATTTGTTATACTCATATTATATCAAATATGGTTTGATTTGTTCTTTTGTGTTTTTCAAGTATTCTTTTCTTCTTTTTTTTTCTGAAAGTCCTTGTTCCCATAAAACTTTCTTCTTTTACTTTTGATGTTTATTAACCTCTTTTTTGTCTCCTTTAATATTGGTGTTTCTTTTGTTTTTCCTGGGTTTCGTCACTAATTACCACCCGCCTGTTCCTCGTCAAGCCAATAAACTCTCAGGATCTATTCCTCCTGGTTTGTGTTGAGTTTGTGCTTCGAATGAACTTCCATCTGAAAGTTTTCCTGCTCAGTGGTACTTTTGGTTTCTCCTGTTAATGTTGCAAAAAAGAGATTTCATTTTTAGCCACCCACCTCCCTTCGGTCCAGAATATATTTGCAGAATGTTGCCTTGACTTGCTTTAGTAAACAACACCTTTGAAAAGGGATGTCTTCTAAACGGCATGAGATATTGATTCAAAACGTCCGCAAACCACAAAGTTGCCATGGTTTCTTCACAGATTTGCAAATTACCCAGACAATACATGCTGATATGATTTCATAGGTTTTTCTTTTTAATCTTAAGATTAAAACACAAACCAAAATAAATCATAAACCTTTCATAGTTAACCATAGAAAACATTTCCTCTGAAATTGCAGCATTTCACTTGAACCCTCCCCATCTTTAGCTCTTAAAGACTCCTGTCTTAAATTTTCTTTTTGTAACACATCATTTCACTGACCTATTGCCTTTCAAGCTAAAATTGGTATAACTATGACCTTTCTTTAATCTTTTGCTTTCCCTATTTTTATTTTATCTATATATTATATATATTGCTGCAATTTATCACAATGATACATAAAATATATAAGGTATTTCATCTTTCCAACCTGTGCAATATATACCAAGTAGTTTTGCCACCTTTTCTTCGTGCTTATAACCTTTTTTTGGCTCGGTGGCCTTTCATTTCACCAGTTTTTCACAGTAAATGGAAATTAGCTGCAGGTGGTTGCGTTTGGTCCTTCCAGTACCTCATGTCCAACATGTGGGCCGTGTGACCTCAATTTTCCAAGACTCCTCTGCAGATTTGAAGCAGAAATCCTCAACCGAAGCCACAAGAGCTGATTAAGTTCAGGATTTTATGTTGTTTGAAGATTTAAACAATTTATGGAAGTGTTTAAGTTAAAACCATGACTCCAGTTACATTAAGACTTTCAGTTTAACAAACATTTCCTGGCCTGTAAATGTTCTTGGGTGTTGACAAAGTTTCCAAACTGATCCTTAATCTAAAAGTTGTTCTATTTTAATTGTTTTGGTGCATTAAAAAGCTCAACGCTCTCAACAACCAAGCTCCGTCTTATATAAAAGATCTTATTGTTCCATATTTTCCTAACGGAGCACTTCACTCACAGACTGCAGGTTTACTCGTGGTTCCTAGAGGTTCTAAAAGTAGAACAGGAGGCGGAGCTTTCAGTTCTCAGCCTTCTCTTATGTGGAAATAACTTCCAGTTTCCTTCCTTTAGGCTCTGTTTACTTTTAAGACTGTGCTTAAGACTTCCTTTTTGATAAATCCTATAGTTAGGGTTGGCATGGGTTTCTGGAGTTATTTCTTAGTTATGCTGCTACAGGATAAACTGACCATATTCCCTTACTCTGCTTTCTTTACTCGCTTTACTCTCCATGTTTGTTTTTGTATTTAGTGCTGCCATTTATGTATTTTGTCTTTTTTTATTATTATTTCCAAAGAAACTACAGCTGGACCAATCCTTCTGTGTTTATCTGTATCCCGTCCTTTCAAACCCCAGCTAATTACGGTCGATGGCCGCCTATCCTGAGCCTGGTTCTCGTTCTGCAGGTTTCTTCCTGTCTGTTTGGACTGAATTGGATTTTTGATTTTGGCCCGTTTCTTTCTTTGTTAATAAACTGAATGGAACTGTATTAAACAGGTTTAACCTCTGCTGACTAACTTAAATCAGGGTGTGTTTTCCTTGCGCATCAATGCAAGGACTGGAATGTAAATCAAAAGTTGCAGTTTGTCATCAGGTTTCATATACAGCTTGAGGATCGGGGGTATATAATGTAGTAAAACAGGGGCTCAGAGAGAGTTCTTATGGTATTACGACTGGTGCATTGAGTCAGGCACAAGCCTTACAGTCTCGGATGCATAACTTGCACATATAGGCATAATACAGGTGCTGACAGACCCATACATACTTTATTAAAAAAAAGGCTATTGAACCCATAAAGGCAGATCCACGTGTCATTGGTACAAGTGGAACACTGACATATGTTTTAGATTTATTTTTTTTTAATGTTTAATTCATGAAGATTTAGAAAGCTCCTGGAACAATCATGGCCACTCTGATCATCTTGTTGAAGCATTGCTCAATCCCCTCTCCCCTGCCTGACAAAACAAACCCCCTCTCCAACCCGTCTCCCGGTCGGAAATCCAATCCCTCCTCCGTGTGAGTGGAGAGGTACCGTGACGGATGGCTTGTAAGCGTCCCACCATGTTTCATCAAGCCTTCTTCTCTCTTTGTCAGGGCGAAAGACGGAAGACTTCCATGCAGCGTCCTCACCTTAGGGACGCTGCTATGTTCAATAATTCAGTGGCTGTTGCTCCAGTCCTGTGGAGAGTGCTCATCAGTGACCGATGAACATTCACAGTGGGCCACCGCCTGTCAAGGATGCTCTTCCCCCCCTTGCTGCCCAAAACGGATAATAAATTTAATTTCTAATTACTATGGTCACCATAAATTCAAGACTTTTTTTTTTCTCTTTTACATCCTAAAAACAACTTTATTACTTGCCAGTCAGCAGCACACGGTGTAGACTCTAAGCAAGTCATCTCCTCCTCTGTCCCTTTTGGCTACTTTCAGTACAGTTTCATTTCATTCCTGTAACAATGTTTCAGTGCTGCCTTCCTGACACAATTTGTCTTAAAAATTTAATATAGAACCAGACGGAGAACAAAAAAATGACTGAAGAAAGCTTGCTTACACAGATGATCGTGCAGCCTGAGCTATTGTCTAATTAGCTACAATTAAAAGGAAACGCCAGCTTCTTTGTTACCTATTGAACTAACTTTTGAATCTTAATCTTGCTATAACAAAATGGAAACCATTACGCTGTATGTGAGCTGAACTGGTCTGCCTTAAATAGGAAGTAATTTGACTTTATGTAACTTGATTTAACTTTTACTTTTTTAAACAGCTTGCAAAAATTACTTCTGCTGCAACTTTTATATCTTGTGTACTAATGGGGTAACAATGTATGTAGAAAGTGCACGTGCTTTTATTGCTTTTTGCAAGCTGCCTTGACAAAAAAAAAACAGAGGATCTTACTTTTTCTCAAGCACTCTAAACCAAAGCAAAGCAAGAATGGATCATTAGGATGAAATGCAGGAGCTTGAAGATCTGCCTGTTTCAAATCAGCTATTGGGATATTTTTTAGTGGCGTACGCCACAATACCAGCGAGAGAAGAAGTATGGAAACCCAAAAAGGTCATATTTTATGCCCTTTTAAAAAACATGTTATCAGTTTTAACCTTTTATTTACAATAGATGATATTCAGATCTGTTTTGCCTTTTTGTATCGAGTTTAGGCCAAATTAAGTGAATCAAAAAATAATTTTTGTACTATTCAATAAAACAACAAAGACAAAACAAAAGAGAGATGTTTCCAGTTCAAGTTGGATGAATAAGACACTACAATATGACTTTAGTGTTTAATTTTATTGTGAAGCTATAAATCGACAAATCCTACCTTGCCTGCGACCTTTAAAGCCTCAGCAAACGAGCGGCTTGTTTTTCTGTTTCTGCTTCTGGGAGGATTAAAAAAGAAGCAGCAAAAGAAGTGAAGTTTGACATTTGTTTCTTTTTGCTGTTGAATTAAACCCATCTCAAATCTAAAACTCAGGTACATGTATTCAGTGAAGGCAATATTAACAACAAGCAAGTAACATAAACATGTATATGTCACATGTTTGCATTTCTTGAATAAAGCACCATTTTTGTAACAATTTTGTTATGGGTAAAGACTCTTTTGAATCATTTTAAAAGTCCATAATTTAAAAATAATAGTGGTTACAGAAGCACACGCAGACAGTTTGAAGTGTGAAATATCATTAGGCAAGAATTTGCAGCAAACATGATTTAACTGCAGTGTTTCTTTCCTCAAATAAGTCCTGTATGGGTGTTTATCACAGCAGATGTTTGACTTGTCAAAGTGACAAGGACAGGTGTTGCTAATAAAGTTAATCAGTGAGCACTTCAGGAAGTGATGAGTGGAACACTGATCCATGGATTATTCACAGCTGAAATTTAGACAGTTGGTTTCAGCTGCTACTGATTATATATATATTGTTTTTCGGTTTTTTTACAGTGATGTGTCAAATATTTGCAGCTTTAAAGTTTAGTATTTAGTCAAACTCTCAATTCAAGTTAATTTTAAGTCTGCAAGAAGACTTCCAAATAGGATTTTTAAAGCTGGTTCTTCACATATTGCACAAAACTTTTGGTAAAGTTCCTCCAAGTGCATCTTCACATACCAATAGTCTTTCAAAGGGTTGAAAGTTCTTGGATGGGTGGTCCTTTAATATGGTATATATATATTTTTTGAAAATGTGAACGGGCAAAGACATAATGTCCTTCAGACTGCTGCCTTTTGCAGGTTTTATGTTCAAGAGTAGCCAAGGCTAACGGTAAACCAAAATTCATCCCCCCTCTGTTGCACTCTGAGCCTCTGGTTCCTGATTCCCAAGCTACAGGATCAGTATTTTGTGGGAAAAGTGCTAGAAGGCATCAAAGCTAACAAATGGAGAACTGGCCCAGTAGCCTAGCAGAGGCAGGACCACATAAAGGTTGACCAATTAGGCACCACCGGTGAGATTTAGGTCCTCTGGGGTTTAGCAGTATTTCAAAGTGAGTTGGAGGTTAATGTGCGAGAGAACACAACAGATAAAATCTCCTCCACTGGGTCCAACCTGAAAAAAATCAATGCTCTGTTTGACTCACCTCAGTTTGATTCATCCTTTCAATACCGCTTGACTGACATGCTGGTCAGAAATTTTTAGCTGCACTGCCAGAAAGTTTGCTTTACATTACACCTCTCTCCCACAGCGGGGATATTGAACATGTAGGATGGGAATTGTAAGTTGAGTTATATATGTTTTAAAGGTCTATTTGTATAGATTTAATTTCCCAAGACTTCAAAGTTGCAACTTTGAGAATAAGGTTGATGGTCAAGCCTTTCTTTTCTGCTGAACATACAGATATTTTGTGAGATTAGAAATAAAGCATACATCCAGTTCTCCCACTGGGCCTGTTGGGAATTTAGACAACCATAACTTCTTCTTTTATATGCCATGACAAATAAGGCTGGCAGCCAGGGAATCTGGCAGGATTCCTGGGTGGCATGTCGGCTTGTCTGCAGAAAGGCCTTGTTAGTTGATTCCAGGCGGAAGGAGAAGGGAAGGGAGCTGGAAAATTAGAAAGCAGGGAGAGGAAATGATGTAAAAAAAAAACAAAAAAACAAGCAGAGCTAGTGGGGGGAAAAAAAGAAACTGGGCCAATGAAACACAAAGTCAAGATTATAATGGCAGAAACAAAACAAGGTGTACTGTGTTTCACTCGAAACTACCAAAAAAAAAGTGGAAACTAATGAATGCACATGCCTAGATTTTCACTAGATGCCACAAAGTGACAGCTAGAACCAGCTGCAGTGTCTGAACAGCCCAACTGTGGCATTGCACTCAAAAAGAAGCTTTGTTTCCACAGTACTGGCCAGAAAATAAGGGTTGCAACCCATGTAAAGCATTTGTGCCAAACAATGCTCGAACAACTGCACATTCATGATAACCACTGCTTTGTTCCCTCTCAGCTGCTGATCTGCCTCTGTAGATAGGAGACACATACAGCATATAAAAGACAGACACGCATGTGTTGGGGCTCTTTTCTTCCCAGTTCAGCAGTGTTTTCTCAGTAGAGGGCTGAAGAAACAGCATGATCTAAATAGCTCATTAACTTTTGATGACTGGGTCCTTCAGCTGTAGATCTTGAAAGCAAACGGGAGCCAGACTCCTTATGGCTATTGATTCAGCATCACCCTGCCCCCTCTGCCCATCCCAAGAAGGGCTACTAGGGACACCAAATAATTCATGCCAAGATCCATGTATTTGGTAATGACTGATTGGGACAATACTGCTCTGTTTTATAACATCTTTTTACAGCTGTAACACTTTTTTGATACAGTTGCACTGAGACTAAAATAACCCTCATGGTGTAAGCAATAATGCAAATGTTGGTATTAAATATCAAAACTAGGCACATGGCTCCCAAGCCTTGGTTTGTGCAGCCCCCTAAAAAAAGAAAATTGGGCTTCTTTTGCATACGTCTACCAATTTAGCAATTTATTTAATTGCTAAACTTGACTAGAAATGAAGATATTCATTTGGTGTACTTACAGTCTAATCAAGACACACTTGTGTATTGTGATGCTGACTCGGTGATCATCCAGACGAGGATCAATTGTTGTTTGATTAGTTGGATTGTCACAGATCTCGGTTTTCTTATTAAATCAAAGCAGCTAAGTCAATGCAGCAGAACAAGAGTCAAACTGAAGAGGACAAAATGGGTCTTCAAATCAAGTTAGCAAACAGAGATTGAGGCCAAATCCCACCTCTAAGTGTCACCCTAGCCCTGTCCTTTAGGCCTTGATTCAAAACCCCAAAGAGTAGTGGTTAAAATACTTCTCTATACATCAGGACACTCCTTCAGGAGGCAGATACGCCATCAGTTCTAGCTGTTATGCCTTGATGTAAGCAGACCTGAAGTCAGTACACCCCTCAATGTCCTATAACTCTCTAGGCTGCGACAGACTTTGGCATACATTGTTTTCTGCTTATTAACAAAGATCAACAATAATACCAAACATACATTACAATGGTTGTAGTGACCATAAAATAGTTTTAATGGAGATAATAGGATAGGATTAGGTAGAAGGGGTAAAAGGAGATTTGGCCTTATAGTGTCAAGTTCACGTGTTCAACATTGGATCGTACAAACCAGTCCAGACATTTTAATGTAGCTGGAAATCACAAATTTCATACAGTTGAGGTCTTCATACAATGATGTCATGACACATCCATCAGAAGAAACCCAAACCTTCTTCAAAAAGTGAAACAGCGTATAAATGGTTTGTGCAGTTAAGAGCAGATTATCCTGATTGTTTCATTTAAAACTTTTTGACCCATTCCTCTTCACAGTATTGTGTCAGTGCATTTAGTTTTAAGGGAATCAGCTCGTACAGAGCTCTTTTTTTAGTCATATTTCAGACGAGCTGTGGTCTGGATTCTAACTGAGCCACTGCAACACCTTAATTCTTATCTTTTTCAGAAACTCTGTTATTTGCTGAAGTGCTTTGGATTGGGATCCAAGCTCCAGCTGTCGGACAGATTACCTCAAATTCGACTCTAGAGTACTTTGGTTTGTGGAGGAGTTTATGGTTGACTGCAAGATGCCCAAACCATCATCCCTCCACCACCATGCTTGACAGCTGACATTAAATGTTCTAGTAATGTATTGTTTTATTTTAATTTCTTAAAATAATCTTGGGTTTACTTAAGAACTTAAAAGCGGCTTCACCAACAACACCTAGATTGTTAGTAATGAGTATTTTGCTGAGTAACCTTTTTAAATTCCTTTTTCAATCCAATGCTGAAACGAATTAATTGTTTGTACTGAATATTGTTGTCGCAGCTCCCATGTTTTTTATGTAATTTATGTGTTTTTGTCCTCACAGTCCTGATTTGTCCTTTTGTTTAATTGGGAAACATTAGATGGGAAAGTAGGAACGGTCATTCAAAGCAGTGTTCATAATATAAAAAGGCAAGATTACGACAGAAAAAGCTCCAACACTGTGAATCATCATGCAGTCCCACACTTTTACCTCGTAAGCTTGGTGTTAAGAACAACTTAAATATGCTTTTATTTTATTTGCTGTAAACACATTTGGTTTGTGGCTCAGCCCTTTGGTCAAAACTGGCGCATAAAGCTGCTCCAGCATCAGTTTAGTGACTAAACCCGGAGCTGAGGTTATTTGTATGGGGAGGGGGGGGAATGCTTTTGATGAAATACCAAACGGAAGTGATATATGTAAATTTGGATTTAGGGGATAAAGCCCCCATCAGCTTCAATAAGTATTGTTGCCATTGTGTGCGTCTGTGTGTGTGTGTGTGTGCGTGCATGTGTTTGAGTGCAAGTGTGTTCGCTCATTCGCTTTAGGCTAAAGAAATACATATAAATGAGATCTTTACCTGCAATATTGCTTCAATTAAAGGCTTCACTCAGGCAAACTCATAACTCTGTGCATTTGGAAGGATGTATGTGTGTGTGTGTGTGTACTATATGAGCATATGTCCATATACCCCTTAGGGAATGAGTAGTCTGTAATTTTTAAATCACACCTTGAACTGCTTGATGACTGCAGGCCAGCGGGCTCTGTGTCCGAAGCTGATAGTGCCGCTTCACGACTCAACCAGCGTCTGGCTTTATGTTTCCAGCATCACGTTCCACGTGGCGCCAGGGGAGAAGGACCGAGGGACGGAGCGAAGCGCTGATAAGCCGCGGAGCTAGACGTGTACAGGGTCAGTGCTGCAGAGAGATAGGGCAGCTACATGGCAAATGGAAGCCAAGTGTGACCACTTTTTTTTTTTTTACTCTTTCTTTTCCGTCTCTCCGTCCCTCCGGTCATACTCAATAGAGTCTTGTTATCTTTCGTGGCACTGATAGCTGCCGTGTGCATCTTTGCTTTTATTTGTGTTTTTTGACAAGGACGCAGGGTAAAGTGTCCAGTGAGCGAGACCAAAACCAGACACGGAGACAACAGCTGAAGGTAAGTGTTTTTATTTACAAGGTGGAGTCTATGTACGGTGCGCGTGCCGTGGTTGGATCTGGAAGGAAAAGAGGACAGGGTGAGTCTCGGGTACCAATCCTGCAATCAGCTGAGCACTGCACGAACGACTTAATTGTTTGTTCCTTGGTCTTACAGATCCAGAAGGTGTCCAGCGGCGAGGAGGAAAGAGGAGGAGGCGTTCAGGTGATCCAGGAGTCGACAAACCAGTAATCCCGTCCAGGTGAGTATCCCGAAAACCAAGGTAGGTATCTGTGAGTCCAAAGCTCCGTGACGTGGCAAGGTATCTAAAACAAGGTACATAGAAAACGTAGTCAATAGTTAACCAGAACTTGGTTAGAAACGGTGGCTGCGAATCTAACCCAGGAGGTTCGATGCTCCAGCGAAGGTCTGGTCTCAACTGGAGTCTTAAGTACTGGCAGTCCTCATCAACCCGAATCTGGATCACCTGTGAAAGTAAGAAACTGGAGGAGCCGCCCCAAGACGGGGCTAAAACTCCAGATCCCTACATTTTTTGAACGCTGGCCTGCCATTTTGTGGTCCCCGTGTTGAGTTCCCAAAAACATTCCTTTTAGTCTCCGTCGAGGTCTGCGGCAGCGAGCAAAGTGCTGTCTTTTCAAAGGGAAAAAAAAAAAGTAAAGATGAGACGAGGTAAAGCCTCCGCATTGATTTTACACCCACTCTTCTGCTGCAGCTGTCCTTGAATATAAATGATGGAGATTCAACCCACTGCTGTCTGCAAGAATCCCAGAATTCTTTATGACAATCAGAGTAAAGATCTCCCTCTTTTTTTCTAAGCTTACCCAAACCTGCTCCTCTTCTATCCTCACGGCAGAGAATGGACCTCGGCATCTCTGAAACTCATTCTGGCACCCAACAGGGAGGCAAACTAAGAGAATCTGATCTCTTGGAGCGAGTTCTCTAATCTTTCCCCAACCAATCCAGCGGGGCAGGGACACTTACTGTACAACTCACTCATCTCCAGTAGGGGCTTTGATTCTCTCGCTCCTCTCTGCTGATTTGGCATAATCACACGGTAATGAGGTTGGCTGCGGTGTGCCGGAGTGGCCCCAGTGCCCAGCTAGCTTGTGCCTGCATGTTAACGGGGGCTGCGAGGAGGTTTTACTTGAGGGGAGGAGGAGGAGCTGGATGGAGAAAAGGTCTAGAGCCCCCTACTTTGAGAGCACATTTGTTAGAAATACAATTACACAGGAGCACAGAAGCATATCAGACTCCACAATGATTTCTCCATTCTCCAGCCGCTGGAGCGGCTAATTTCCTTAGCGGCTAAGTACTTATAGATTGCCGTGTAACAGAAGCTTGCAACGTTGAAACGAAAGCTAGCCGACGAGGGCAGTGTATCGTATGATTGTTTCTGCCTCATATCTGACATGGCAGTGAAAGTTGCTCCCACCACTGGGCCGGCATTAGCATGTTACACACTGATTAAATAAACATTTAGACCGGTGGCATGACTTTTACTGCAAGCGGGAGCAGAGGAGGCAGACAGAAACGTGCATTAAATACAGGCTGGCATTCCTTGAAAGGATGCATATCACCCGCCGCCTTTCATGCCAGAGTTATAGAGCACCTTGAATATCTGTAAAATTGCCCAAGTTATAACCATTTTTGGATTGGTTAGTGTTGATTATTTTGAATTGGATTGATTTTAAAAGGTGATCAGTTTTGGGTGCACATCCAATGATTTTTTTTCTGCAAGTGTCATTAAAATCTGTTCTGTGGTTCACAAGATATTTTGCTTACAGACAGACATGCCTACACAAACACAGACAAAATCCTTTCAGCAGCAACAGATAAATGTGTGATGTAATATAAAAATAGAGGTGCTATACACTTGGGCACTTAATATAAGCGCTATTTATTGGTACATCTCTTTTTTTATTTCACAAGGTTGCATTCTTCTAGCAGAATGGATGCAGCTTTAACAGCCGAACAGACTTTCTCTTCATCTGAGTCAAAATCATGTGCAATCAAATCAATCATTGTAATCCAGTTCCCTTTGTTTCTCCTCTGCTGTCCTTGAGCTGAAAAAACACGGGACTCAACTGCACATTGTAGAAACATGAGAGCCCTTTGCTCAGAAATACACAATATGAGCACAATATCTTACATTGCATTACATTTTTGTTTTTTCTTTTGAGGCGGTGGAGGTGTGATGTGTTAAAATAGCGTTTTTGCTCCACAGGAAGCAATAAGCTCCTCCTCTGTTGTCACCAGAAAGTAATCAGTCACCGACACTTTTGAGAATAAACAAACCATACAAAATTTTATTCACGCCAACACAGAAAACATCTGGCACGGCTGGACTGAGTAGAGCTAATCAGAAGGAAAAAAAAATTAGGAGGAAGGGTTTTTGTTGAGATTGAAGTTTAAATCCCAGGAAGTGAACCTTGTTGTGTTCACAAACGATTGTAGTCGACGGTTCTTGGGACACTTTTACCAAATCATCTATAAAACAACAACATAGAGCTTTTTCTTGATCCAGTCTGATGTGGGTTTATAATTGTCATGGCAGAACTTCCTTCAATCCTTCACAATAAGAGTCTCAAACATATTCAGCTCCAGAGGCAAAGTATACATCTGTCAGGTTGGGAAGAGAAGGAGACGAACCCAGAGCGCAGACTCATGACAAGAACTTAAAAGAACTAATTTATTAAGAATAAAAGAACAAAACAAAGGCTGACACGGCAGTAAAACTAAACATAACGAAATCCAAACATGGCATGAAGCAACAAGACAACGCATGAAGCGACAACGGACCAGTGAGTAAATGGAGGAGCTGACTGGGTTTTAAAGACAGGAGGTAAGTAGGGGAAGTGGGCACAGGTGTGATGATTACAAAACTTGAGGCAGGTGTAGATGGGCGTGGCAGGCAGACGAGACAGACTGAGGAGAAGTGAATGATGACAGAGGCACAGAGAACAAGACCAAACGTGAAGACAACAATAAACCCAAACCAAAAGAAACCAGAATCAATCCTGACAATATCTTTATTAAACCTGTCAAGTTGCAACAAAATATTTGGCTCTTATAGGTCTTTGCACCATTTATGTTGTTTTTTTTTTTCTTTTACTCTCCAAATAACTTTATTTCAGCCGTTTTGACTTTACTGTAAAACAGCATTTTGACGTTAATCTTGAAAGTTTCCTCCAAGGTGCAGGAAAGGAGGCTCTGACTGATTGTTGAACCCCAGATCCAGGAGGAGCTGTGTGGCTTTCTCCCAGGCCGTGGACCAGTGTACCAGGTCTTTATCCTCACGGAGCTGCTGCTGGGCTCCTGGGAGTACCTACATGTACTACATGTGTCTACATGTGTTTTGTGGATCTGTTCTCCAAGGCATTTTGTGGGGGGAGGTTGATGGTGGAGTACGGGGTACCAGGGTCGATTCTAAGGGCTGTCCGGTCCCTGTATAAACAAAGTCCAGCTCGTTCCCAGTGCAGGTTGGACTCTGGTCTCTCTGTTTGTGGTGTTCATGGACAGGATCTCAAGGTGCAGTCATGCAGAGGAGGGTGTCTACAAACTCCTAAAGGCTATGACAGATTTATTTTCCAGCAGTGTTTATTCACTTCCTGTGGCAGCTCTTTTATTCTATCAGCGTCACTTCAGCTGCCCTCAGATCAGTGGGATGTTTGAGGATTTGGAGCCTTGTGGTTTGCTGAGCGAACATCTCATAACATCACAAGTGGCAGACGCCACGCTGCGGGTGGACACGAGGTGATGAACCGCTGCGAGCTACTGTCAGACTCCGCGGGGGGTGTCGTTTGCCCACGGTGCAGTGTTGTGGAAAGCGAGTCATCACCAGCGGTGTCATCAACCCTTTACAGTGTCTCAGCACCGCAACGGCATTTCATTCTGGTCTCTCTGGAGATCACCGCTGAAGTGAGACCAATTTATGGCACCGATTTAAAGCGGAGTGTTGGCTCTGTGGGGGCTCTAATTCAAGTTTCTTTATTGGACATGTTTCACATTTCCTCACAGCATTTGTTTTGGAGTTATTGCTTTCAAGCCATTTTAAATACAGACTTATTTAGGTTCTCAGTCACAATACACTAAACCTTTTTGTCCTTTTGTGGATGGATAATTGGTTATTGCTTTTTAATATTTATGGAAACTCCTGCAGTGTTTGAACCAAATACAATAAATAAAACTAGCATTTTTTGAAGGAATCCAAATCGGCCACTGCCTTACAGGTTGTAGTTTCAAACAAAGGACTAATAGTATGAGTTGGGGATGACTCTCAGCTACTACCACCTCATACTTTAGCACAATATCTATAAAGCTGACTCATAGCCCTTTTGTTTGTTTGCTATTGTCAAGCTGTGGCAGCCGTCCTTCATCTGGCTGATTCCAAAATTTATCAGTTGTGGACGAACATCCAATGATCACTTTCTGGGAGTTTCGTCAAAATCCGTCCAGTGCTTCATGAAATATTTTGCTAACAGACGTATGCATTTACATGATCACCCACTTTTCATTATAGTGGGCAACAGCAAATTGGTAATGGCTGCAAAAGAAGCACTAATCAGGTCGTAGAAATGTTACCATTTTATGGCTATTTGATTTAGAATTTCACATATTTTAAAGTCCAAGTTTGTCTAACTTTACTGATCTAAGAGTCTGAACACAAACACACACACACACACACACACCCCAACCTACTCCACTGACCTGCTTTCTAACGCAGCACATGACGTTTCCTCCTCTTTCTCATCTTCTCAGCACACAAACTCGCGAGGGGGTGAAGTGCGGAGAGGTCTTGTGGGTGCTCATCACACACACTTGACAGAAGCAAGTGTGTGTATCCTCCTCGCTCTTGGCAAAGGAGAATACATGATATATGAAGATGGCCACTTGGAGCACACACACACACACACGCGCACATACACAGTGCTCATCAGCCCCCTGCCCTACAACCAGCTCTTGAGACTCTCAGGGTGACACATATGGAACGCATGCAGACTGAAGCCTGTTAAATATTCATGTATCGTCTGTGCGTGTCCCAGACGGTGTGTGTGTGTGTGTGTGTGTGTGAGCTCATCCATACAGTTACAGGCATGTGTCAGTTTAGGTTTACGCGTGTTGGTACACAAGTACCTGTCATAGCCGTCACCTTTTACAGCAGCTTTTTTATGACAATATTCAAGGTAACTTCGGGTTCAACCCCGGGCTTTTTTTAACTAGTTTACTTGTTGCCATGGAAACCTAACCCGCTGAACCTGCTTCAAAGCGAGCGCAAACATCCAAAAGCAAAACTGCTTCAGGAAAATGAAAAATAAAATTTAAAAAAAGCATTGTTACATGAGAGGAAAAGTAAAATTACGAATTTTATTTTCTTATATTATCTAAGTAATTATTGGCTGTACATCCACACGTTTAACCTTAATTCAAAATGGCCACCATAGCCTACACAAAAATGGCTTTAACTCAGTGAATTTTACAGATTTTCAGCAAATATTTGGTGTAGTAGTTGATTGTCACCCCTACACATACTCCAACCACTAATGTCATTTCACCAAAATGCCTAAGACACAAAATTTCTTAACATAATTTTTTTTTGTTAACTTTTAACAATTTAAAACTAAAGCTAGTGAAGTATAAAGTGTGCTTGCCGAATTATATCAATTCTGTAAATTTATGATTAAATTCTCCTCCATTTTTGAGAATAAACTAATAAAAATACTTTAGCAAACTGAAGCCTGGGCGACAAGAAAAAAAACAATTCATTGAGTAGTTATGGTTTGAATTGTTTGTTCTTTATTTGCTTGAAATGATTAATGTTGTCCCACATTACGACTGAATCTTTTTCATATTTAATAGAATAAACAATCATAAACTGTGAGATGAGTACTGATAATAAAAGTTAATGATATACATGTTTAAGATCAGGAGTTTTTTTTCTCTTTCTTGGCTCCATCACAATCCGCTGTTAATGATCTTTATGGGGAAACATTTGGCCAAACCCTGGCTGAGACTTGCATGTTTCTTGTGAGTGTTTAGCCCTGGATAAGGTTGCAGACTGACAATGAATGCTTTTGGTCATGCACATGCAAATTCTACTGGTCAAGAACGCTTAAACTACATATCGAACCTGTACTTCTTTTTTACGCCTAAACCAAGTCACAAGTATGGCTAGTCGGGGCTTTGCAATGACGATCAAATGTACAAGTGATGCAGAGTCACCATCTGATTCACGTGCCTCAAAAGTATGACACTAATACTCTACACCTGCAGTTTGTGTGGTCATTTTTATTTGATTTTCTGCCCACTTTTTTGGCGAACATGCAACTGAATGGGCAATCCTCCCTGTATATGTATATATATACATGTGTATATGTGGCATTTTGGAAGAGAAGAAGAAAAAGGTTGTTCTGCCACAACGACTGAGGGTGTTGGATCTCTCTAGGCTTTTATTACAAGCTGAGGAATGGCACAAAGCGACATTGAGTTTGCTCATACAGGAACATTTATGTCAGAAGGCGAGACGTTGGTGAAACAAACATGGATTGAATGGCGAAGATTCTTTGATCAGAATCACACCCTCTTCCATAAGCTGGGGAGAGAATTATGAGGGGACTTTGTGTCGTGCATACGAATGCTTCCTGATCAGTCTGACCCATATTACCATTGTATGTTTTCCACAAGTTAAGGCCTCAAGCAAGTCAAGCATGCAACTTGTGCTTGGCAAGTTCTTTGTCCGTATTCTCTCTCTAACTGTGATCCATGGGACCCTGCGGCCCGGATGCAAGCTATCAATCCCTGTTATCTGAGCGTGTCCAAAACCCTGACAATAGGTGTTGCAAAATACCTAGAAGCACTAAAAAACAGTTGTTTCCTTCTGAAACCTAACCAAGACACATAGAATTTAAACCAACTTCACACTGAAAGTCCTCGGACAGACAGAAAAGTAAAAGGACCGTGCTTCTCCACGTCTTAAACAACCCAAACGTGCCCAATGAAGTGCTGCTGTGTAATCCCGAACATGTGCATGGTTACAAAGTGACCAATCACTGCTTTGTGACAAACCTGCAGCCCTTTAAAAAACGCTGTTGTGACTCTAATAGAACACAGCCAAACAGTTGTCTTCTTTCGATATGCTTGTCCCTACTTGTACTGTTCTCAGAATAACCTTTGGGTCTGAGCGAATCTTGTACGAGACGCTGTTTTAATGAAAGCTCTCACCTCGAGGTCTATCTCAACGCTGTAATGTATGGTTGAGAGTCTGGGCCTATTTGCCGTTATAACACTTGAATCTAATCAGAGGATAGGCCACTTTCGGAGTGTTTGGAGAAACCACTTGTGCCCACAGGCAATCAACACCTCATCAGAGGCTCCCCCTCTCATGTGGAGAGAACGGGGCACGAGGCTCAGAAGTGAAGAGCACAATTTTTACCTCCTTGTCTTTCTTCACCTTTTATTTTCTGCACCCTTTTGTTGTGTCACTCTTCTCTTCGTTTCCGTGTTTCTTACTTCTTGTCAGACTCGACTCATGTGAACACAAGCAGTCAAATAAACTGTAATGCAAAACCTGGTCTGGTGCAGCTGGAAATACTTGATCATACTTTTAAGATAATTTGAAGTGGGGTTTTGTGGAATAGCCATGAACAATTAATATCTTACCTGCTGTAGAAAGCTTTTTGACTGATCTCAGTTGAAGGAAATGGAGGTTAAATCTGTTCGAATTGACGAGTGAGTGGTTAGTGAGGCCAAGACCAAAGTGGATTGTTGCCCATTTAAAGCCCAGGATGCACAGGAAGTGCTATAGCTAGATGCAGCTGCTGCTTACGCTTGAAAATAACTATAGGAATTCATGTAAATAACCATCTAATGTAAAACTGACACTGTTGTGAAGGTCTGTGAAGTAAAAACATCCCTGAACGTCAGTGAGCATGTTCCAAAAATGCATGGGAAAAATGTTAATTTTAATGTTTTAATGTGTTTTAATGTGATTTTTTTTGTCAAATGTGAAGTTCATGTGCATCTTATTCCAAACTCACGTATTGCAGATATGTTGCATGTTAATTAAACATGTTTAACATGTGAAAATATGATTTTACCATGTGAAATTTATGCATTTTTGCTGCAGTAGTTTAAAAGGAGTTGCCACGAAGCTAACAGAACAGCTGTCAGCTTGTCAATCTGGTCAGAATTAAACTCTTTCTCCAAACTGAGGTTGTTCAATAAGCTTTCTACAACAGGTAACATATTATTTCTTTATAGCCTCTTCTAGAAAACCCCACTTCAAAATATCTAAATTATTGCTTTAACTACTGCATCATTCTTCTAATCTCATTTGTCTCGTCAAGTTGTCAAAGGTTAAGAGTGCTCATCAGCTGCCAAAGCAATGCTACAACTTGTAATCATTTTTGCTTTGCATTTATGTGAAATCACAGCGCAAGAAATTGGATTTTTATTTCTCTCTTGTATTTCAACAGGGAAACAAGCCCGGCTTGAAAAAAAAGGAAGATAATAACATGGGATTTGATAGCAGCTGCATCCAAACGGGGTTAAGGGGTGCATGAGT
This sequence comes from Kryptolebias marmoratus, assembly GCF_001649575.2. Taxonomy (NCBI): domain Eukaryota; kingdom Metazoa; phylum Chordata; class Actinopteri; order Cyprinodontiformes; family Rivulidae; genus Kryptolebias; species Kryptolebias marmoratus. Next base: position 7,783,469 of record NC_051452.1, on the reverse strand, counting down.
GACATGTAAATTGTTTTCTGTGCACATCCAGTAATTGAGGAGCAGAAATTGCCAGCATCACACATAACGTGGCAAAAATATAATTGAATGAAAGCGACTCTTCCTGCAGATGCTGCCTCTCAGATGAATTCGGTGAGCTCCACTGGGAGAAATACTGTAAACCGTGTGCTCAAAACTTAGATTGACTTCAGCTCTTACAGGAAAAGAAGAAAAAAAACTATGCTTTTCACATTGTCGCCTTAAAGCTGTGCATATCTCCACTCCAGCACATTGATCTTCTCCTGAGATGTAACACGGGGAAATGTATGATGTCTCTGAGTTGTCTTCCACCTGTTTGCTCGCGATTCCCGTCAAGCGAGACAGACGGAAAGAAAGCAGGGGAAGAGGGTGGAGGAGCGCCGAGACAGAAGACGTAATACACAAAGACAGAAACACACTAATGATGTTGTCAGAGAAGTTGCTGCAAGTCTTTGAACACTCTCCCAGTTGTGTTGGTGAGTGCGCTCCTCCGTGCACACGAGCAGCATCATTGTATCAGACAGGCACTCCATCACTGTCAAGTGGCAAATTTTGAGGGAGAGGCTGCTTCCTGCAGTTGCAAGAAATCTCAAAAAGCCCCTTTGTGTCTGTCAGTCTGGGAGTCTTTCACTTTGACGGCAAAAAGAACCAACAATGTCAGACTTAAAAGAGTTTTTTTTTAATATCTGGAGAGTATGAAGAAAGACAAACAAACCACTTATGATCTGCTACATTTCTGAATCGTGTCATCAAATATTTTACAAAAGCAACAGTGAGATGTAATTTTGAGTCTTAAGAGCTTTTTTGCAGTCATTATAAAGCATCATATTCTTCGTTTCAGTCGCACACTCAGTGTTAAGTGTGGAAGCTGAGGTTTTCCGCAGTAAATGTCTGTAATAATCCCATTATTTGAGGAATATCTGTTAGTTTATTCAGATAAACGTTCCGTAAACCTGCTCTCGTCGATGCAAATTAGCATCTAGCCGCTCGGAGTGTCCACTTCTTTGGATGATATTCGACAAATGTGCTGATCTACAAACACAACCAGATCATTTCGAAATCAACGTGTGCAGCTTCTACGCAGTTCGTAAGCATTTCATAATAAGTGAAGTGAAAATCTCCTATTTTTACAAGCATCTATAGATCCTTCTTTGTCTTTTCGGCTGATCGCCACAGCAGATCATGTGCCTCTGAGTTCAGTTTGCACCGACGCCCTGCTGGTTAACGGCACCAGAGGCGGTCATTGTTAACCTGGGTCCCGATCGATCCGGTAAGGCTCGTACGATGAAATAAATACACCTCAGATCTTTTTTTTTTTTCAGGTGTTGACTCTTGTTCATGTAAGTAGTTCTTATCTTGCTATTAATGTTCAGACATTTATTTTTCTAACACGTTTAGTTGTAATTAGGCATTAAAATAAAGGTTATAATTGTGTGCGGGAGAGTAGACGGTACCTAAAGTCCATGCATCCTTAGTGGGTCTCGTGGTTTCGGTTCTCAACAATGACAGGCTAGTTTTATCTTATACTGTTAGGGCTCAATGAATGGTCAATATTCATAAGCCTACTAGTTAAAGATGTTGACAGACCAAAACTTTTTGTCTCTTGGCTACAAGACTGAAGTTTGAGCCTGTCAAGACGAATTCCTTCATGGTTGTGACCTCACAAATTTATAGAAATAAAAAAAATATATGAAAGAATCAAATAAAAGTGAAAAACTGTGATTCATGGCTCAAATATATTCTTACTAAATCCAATAGGAAAACTTGTTAACTTTGAGTACAAGATAAACTTGAAAATTTGAGCCTGTTTCTGTAAAATGGTCAAGCTTTCAATGCTGCAGATGTGAAGCTTTTAAATTTGTTTTTTTTAGATTTTACTATAACTCGGTTATTCTTTTCATCCTGCAAATACATTTCCCTCCTCTTCTTACACCTAATCCCAGAGCGTTTGCATATGTTCAATAAACATCTGCTTCCTCGTGTTTGCATTGATTTCCTGGTGTTTGTGCTATTGCAGCTGAGTTTTTTTTTCTTTCTTTAACTTTCTTACAAATTTAAAAGCATCCTCTTCCCAATTTTTCTTTCACCGCTTACTTCCAAAGGGCTTCTTTCTTGTGTTCTGTGAGCCAATCAACTCGAAAGGTGCTTCTTAAAATTCATTGCTGTTTCCGTCCTGCCTTTCAGACGTCTTTGGTCCTGCTCATCCAGACTTTATTCTCGCTGTCTCACCTGAGGTTTCCATCAGAGAAACATCCTCTCCACCACAGACAACCTCTGGACTTATTTGACTTCATTTGTGTCCAGACTTGTTTTTTTTTTTTTATTGCTTGACCTTATGTATGCAAATAAATACTGAACTTCTCCTTCAGATGTTCTCTCTTTAAGGAATTACTTTTACTGCTATTTCACTGATTGCTGCTTTTATGAATGCGCTCCGCCATGAAAGGTAAGCGATTGTGGAATTGCCTGTGTTTGTGTGCGCGCGTTTGCCTGTCTGTTCGCAAAATATCCCACGAACCACTGGATGCATTTTAACAGAACTCTCAGAGTAATAACTGGCTTTGCGTCCTCAGCTGATTAGTTTTCGGAGTCAGGCTGATTCAAGATGGCTGCCACAGCTAACTGACTTTTGTAAACACAAAAATAAATAAATCTCAGTCAATTTTACAGATATTGAGCTAAAATCTGGCATGGTGGCAGCTGAGAGTCAGTCCGACATGTTCTCTGGGCGTCAGATTGCACAAAATATTATTTTTTAAGGACTGATGAACATAAAACTGATAAAAATGATTGTAGTCTAAAACTAAGACATAATATGCATTTCTTCCATGAATGCTAGGCCTTGAATGTGAAGTTTGTTTGCTGTAACGCAGCTGAGCTGTGAGCTAACCAAATACGGTAAACAGAAAAACAAAGACAAACAAAAGCCAACATTACGATACAAATTGCTGCGTTGTGTGTTTGTGGATGAGTTGTTTGACACCCCCCCTGAGTACCACACCCCCCATCCGCCGCGTCCCCCTCTTCATCCAACTTGGAGAGACAATTCCTCTGTTCCTTAATGATGTCTGTGTGGGAGGGGCTTTTTTTTAACGGCATCAAAGACGAGACACTCAAAGGCGAATCTAAGAAATGACTTAATCATTGCACCAGTGCATGGTCTCTCTGTCGTATCGACACACGCTCCTCTCCTTCAGTGTAACTTTGCTTGAGGCAGCGGTTTGGCACCTTCTCTCTTTCTTTAGAACATCCTCGCACTAATCAGCGAAACCCTGTCCTGTGTGGGTCATGAATAAGGCACCAGGCTCACAGCCAGAACATCAGCCGTGTTTTCTATTGTATTCTATTGCCGTGTTTTCTATCCGTGTATTCATCTTTTTTCTATCTATCACCCTTATTCCCCCCCCCAAAAAAATAAAAAAAATAAAAAAGAACCAGCCCCTCCCCTCGGAGCCCTGGGTGAGTCTTTTTGGAAACAGCACCCTTCTTTTTGATGTTTGACAACTGAGAGAGAGGAGGGAGACGAAGGGTGAGGGGAGGCGGTGGTGGTGGTGCACCTTTCATCCAGCGGATGCTATCCTAAAGGGGAAAAAAGGAAAGTGTGTGTGTGTGTGTGTGAGTGTGTGAATGTACAGTCCAAGGCCGCCTGACAGAATTACACGGCGAGGCTGTGAAAGATTTAAATTTCTGCTTCTGAAGAAAATCACCAACAGGTATGAAAAAAAAAAAGGGGGGTGAGACGTGCAAACCACAAAAATAATGGGGTAGAAATATGGTGAGTGGGGCTCCAAGCACCAGAAGAAAGAAAAAACAAGAATATAGTTTTTTTTCCTCTTGAGAGGTTTGAAAATAAAATTAGGCATTGGAATCTGTAAAATTGACTGAATCACATCCATTTTTTTGTGTTTTCTACGATGATTACTTTCCGAGAGCTCCGTTAAAGTTCGTTCAGTAGTTCAGGAGATCATTTGGTAACAGACAGGCAGAAGCATAAATCGGCCACTTTTGCCTTTCGGATGAGGGCGATGAAAGAGTGACATAAACCAGAGTTTGTCGTAAGAGTGGAACTGAACCAGACACTGAGGCGGAGTAAAAGGTAAGTGATTTTATTGACAGGTGTAGATATGAGGAACAACCAGGAGGATCTGAAATGGCAAGGAGGAGCAAGGTGAGTCTCGGGTACTGGATTGGTTTGATCGTGTAGCAGGAGATGGTGAGTGATTGTCTTTATCTTACAGGTCCGAAGGATGACGAGGCGTAGAGACGGTCCAGGAGGAGGAATATCCAGAATCCAACAACAGGTAGGTTCTCCAGGTAATTGCAGCGGTTAGTTCCATGCAGGTAGCTATTTACAGAGGGCGAACAGCACAACCCATAATGCTCCAGCGAAGATCTGGAACCAGCCGAAGGCTTAAATACAGATGCTGCTCATCAGGAGGAATCAGCTACAGCTGGGGAGGAAGAGTTAATGGCACCGCCAGCAGGGCAGGGACAAATCTCCAGATCCTCACAAATAGGAAAAGAGAATTGTCGTTTCTTTAAGGTCGCCTCTCACACCCCAAGCTAAGTTAAGGGACATTTGGTATGCACTCAACAAATATGTGCAGGTACAAACCTCATATGTGTTCATCTTTTCTCTGTGTGAACATACCAAGTCAGCAGTGGAAAGCAGGAGAGAAGTGAAGTCCCATGTGTCCTTGTCCCTGTGTGTCAGTGTGCAGCAATAGGCCTGTGATCTCCCTTCCTTTCTGGCAAACCAGCATAAAGCCCCCTCAGGCTTCGTTCTCGCCCACCTAAGGTTTCAAGGTTGCGCCTCTGCCGTCACAATCTATTTTTTTTTTTTATTCCCTTTTCCTCAGCTGTGAATAGAGCGCTCACCTCCCCCTCGCTGTCTTCACTGTAAGCTTATCATCGCGCCCAGCTCAGGCTCTGGTAATGTCATCTTACCACTCCATTTGTATGGGCAGCGCCAACTTCTACAGTACAGAGTATCTACTGGCTGCACATTAGACATTCCCTTTGTGTTTAATGTAAGCCGCAACCTCAAGCTGTGATCTAGAACAGTCTATTTAGACTCACAAAGTAAAAATACATTCATATTTCACAGTTCTGGGGTTGATTAAAAAAAGATCACTCGCCACTGAATGAACAATGTAGAGAGACAACCAGAAAAAGGTGGAATGCTACCTCTGGATTGGGGGTGAGACTTCAAGTATCTTGGGAATTTTGTGATGGCAGGATGGAGCAGGAGATGAATTAACAAACTGGAGCCTTCACTCTAAAAAGTGTATTTGGGCTGTAGTTAGTTCTATGACCTTTTTTACATTACCCTGACTTAATTTTTTGGCTTTAGTTATGTCAACTTACTTTCTTGAGTTCAATTAACTTTAAAGTCACACATTTTATCTTAATACCCTTGTCTCTTAGTGGGGTCGGGAGGGTTGCCGGTATCATGTGTTCCAATTGTCAGGCTGCTTACTGACGACATGATATAAAACGCTTAATATCCAGACAGCGCTAATAATCCATAAGCTCTCATTTCTCTTAAAAAAGAAAAAGCAATTCACATAAGCAATTAATGTTTGAAGGAACTTTGAGTTAATTTCTCTTTCCCACTCTCCAGGCCTGGAACCAAGCATCATCAGACCATAGACGGTAAGTCATATTTGCTTCACAAAGCTGCTAATTTAGAAAAAAAAGTTATGATAATAGGAAAAACAGATACTCTAAACTAATTCAAAAATAGGTTTGATAAATAACATCATTTAGGGAGTTTAAAGTAAAAGGAATAATAGGTGGTCAAAGAACGAGATGAAATGAATTTCCTCCAATGGGTTGATGGGCTCTCCATCAGACATGGGGTCAGAAGCTCAGTCATCTCGGAGAGGCCGAGATGACTGAGC
>NC_051452.1:7720947-7755027 GCF_001649575.2 Kryptolebias marmoratus | reverse complement strand
GTGTCAGTTCGACGTGCGTTACACATAATCTGGCGTCTTCTTCTACGTCTTCTCAGTCACTAACTGAAACTTAGGACCCGAGGCTGCCCCAAGCGCCTGTTGAAAACTAATCTTTTTCAACCCTCGCCTCTCCCTCAGCTAGAACCGTTATCATCAATATTCAGCTAACCATCGACAATGAAACAGTGCTTTTAGTAACTAAACAAAACAAAATATTCATAGGAAGGAGAATAGAATAGTGTAATAAAAGGGGGGGGTCCTTTGACATAAAGTCCCCAACAACTGGTCCCCCACATAAGGCTTCCAGAGACGTTTGTTTTTTCTCATTTTGCTGCTTGTGGGTTTGTTTTTATCGATGACGTATCACGTGACCTAAATAAGCGTTCTGACACGCATCAAGAGTGAGTCATAGATGATGTAGTGGAGAGAATCTGGTCAGTTTTCAAAATAAATGTCGTTCAGACGTCCGTGGGTCATTTGGTACCAGGCCAAATGACCCACGGACAGGTACCAGTCCGCGGCTGACATAAAGTACAGAAAACTGATGTACCTGACAATCAAGGTTGTTTGGTGCTGTTTTATTTGGTTCTTCTCTTTGATTTTTATAACTTGCCTCTTGTAAAACAGAAAGAACAGCAGGGAAGATGTTTATCTATGCAGACATCTGTACGGCTGAACAAAACCCACAAAAATACAGTTAGAAAAACAACTAAAGAACAAAAAAGTTGAAAGTATTTAGTTATGTTTCTGTATGGATAATGTACTTCCTTTGCTGTGTTTTCTCATGACATTATCAGAGATTAGCAATATTATTTTCTTAGTAGTTACACCTGCTGTTTAGGAGAACTGTAATGAGTGTAGCGTGTCTAAAACAGCATTAATGGCAACTGCTGATGTTGATGTCACTATAACCTTGACTTTAATCTGCCCTTACTGACTTGTCTAAAACTGACAATATCTTAAATTTATCTGTCTTATCTGCGTGCTCATCATTATGCTAACATGTCTCTTAAGTTCCCCCATTTATTTATTTTTTTTCAGCTTCTACTAGGAAGAGATGCAAGGAAGGGACATTAATACAAGGAGCCAAAACTGTCAAAGGAGAATTACTTGGTTCCTTTGCATCAATTTAAAGTCACGTCAAAACATGTGATATGTGTGGAGGCAAAGGATTTACACCCAAGACACCTTAATAAAAGACTTGTCACAGTGTTTTATAGGCGAGGACTCCAATCTAGACGTATAGAAGCCAGGTCATGATGAACAAATCAAGCAGTAATAAACAAAATAGTTAGTACACGGGCAAAAATTCCAGGTATTTATTACATGATGTCCCATATAAGGAAGACAAACTAGACCCAGATACAACACAGGACATAAAATCCAAAAGAAAAGTACCAAAATATGTACAAAACTATACAAGGAACATAAGAAAACCTTTAAACTAAGACAAAATTTTCACATACATGTGTTTTTTCCTGCAAGTTCTTCAAAAAGCCTCATTGTTGCCATCTTTAAATGATGAGGATTCTGGAAAATACCTCAATCAACACTGCTTTCCTCACTCTTGGCATTAACTCTGATTTTGCAGTAATAATTGCAACAATATTGGATAAATGCAAGTTTCTCTCTCAAATGACTTGCATAAAAAGCTTCGTGCACACATGGGCAAAATAAGGCCCGAGGACCATCTCAGTTAGGCCTTTGATATCCTCCAAAGATAAAACAAGGTGAAATAAACAAATAAAAAACTGAATTTTAGTAATGCTTCTTGAGAAAAGAATAAACTAAGATCTAAATGACCTTTTCACCTGTTTATAAAAGATATTGTTTTCGGATTAAAATAAGTCTAAACATTTCTTTGACAAGTTTTTATGCTCAAAGGTTGGGCTAACACACACAGAAAGGTTGGAGGGTGGACCTAAAAAGACTAAATTTTAAATTTTGCTTGTTTGTTTTAGCCAAAAGTTGCCACAAGTATGTTCCTAAGAGTATATCTCAATTATGTTAAACTTATCAAATAAATAAAAAATACCCCTGGAAGGGACTTCTGACACATCTACTTGAAAGAATATTCATACAAAGACTTCAACAGGCTACAAAAAAGCAACAGAAGTTACCTTTATGTTGCCATGACTTGACTAAGAAAGTAATCCTTTAATTGTTTTGCAGATGATGCAATGATGTGCGTATATATAGAAGCTGAGAGTCATTCCCAACACAGTTTAAGATCTAACAGATTGTGTGAAATACATTTATTTTCAAGATTTGACCAAGAAATACTAAAACTCCATCAGTTTTTAAGATACAGTAGTATCTAAATTTAAGACTCTGGCATAAAAATCAGTAGCTTTTATGGAAGTTGTCGCCTAAAACAGAATCATCTGGTAAAATGAAAGACTCAAGCATTGGTCATTCACTACTTTTTCACATTAAAGTAGTCTGCATTATTGTGTTCCTCATCCATCTTTTGGATATATGAAAAATACTCAGATGTTGGCAAAGCTTTAGTGTCTCAAATATAATTCGACATAAAATGTCACGATTCTGTCGTTATGCGCGTCAGCCAGCGAAACCTTCGGTTGTAAACCCGTTTTACAGCGTCATTCAACATTCAGCAAGAAATTATTTGCACTGAAAGAAATTGGACACATCAAAGAATGAGGTCGTAAATCGCAAAATAACTCTTGAAGATCAGAGACGTATCAGATTTATTGCGATATAAGAGCATCTCTGGGGCTGAGCTGTCTTTTAGGTCCCTCTTAAAACGTCTGTGTATTGCTCCTCTGTTAGTAATAACCCCGCTGGAAATGGACGGGGTCGTTGCACCGGAGGAATTCAAACAGATTTTAGGAGTTTCACAAGGTCAGCGGCGGCAGTAGGACACACACCCACAGAGACGCACACATTTATGCTCGTAAATCCAAGCACGTCGGCCTTGGTGCAGTAAAATCAGCGTTCTCTCCTTCTGTCTCTTTATCATTCCTTACAGAGTCGTCACACACCTCAACACATTTGTCCTCTCGCCGTCTCTCTTCCTGCCTTTGCCTTTATTCAGTCGGCACGGACCTTGGAAAAGTCGAAATAGTAGAGAGAAAAAAAAAAAACAAGGTCCACTTGATTCTTCCTTTTCCGCCTTGTTCTGCAGAGATTTTAATGTACTTTCTCAAACTTTTCAACGAATTCCATGTAACTTTTTTTTGTCAGAGTGACAGCTGTGTGTATTTATAATTTCTGACAACACACTGAGTGTCAGGAGTAATTTTTAACCCTGGAGGTCTTGCAATTATTCCAACCCAAGCTGGATGGTGACGAGAGGAAAAAAACAGGGCTATCCTCATTCAAACCAAGTTTTGCTGACCAGTATCTGTAGAAATTGTGCCCGTATTAGACTCTTCAGGACCTCATTATTTTTGTTCAGTGTCAAAGTTCTGCACCAATGCAAGAGGTATTGTGTCTGTCATGTTGCTAGTTAAAAAGTAAGAGAGTGGCAGGTTGATTTAGGGGATGGCAGAATGTCAGAAAGTCAGCATGGTAAACCAGATGTCTTCTCAAAAAACCTTGACCAAGTTTTTTACTTGTTCATCCTTCTTCATGCTTAAAAGGAAACCCAAATTCATAAGATTTATATATCTTGATGTGGTATATTTTGGCCAAATAGTTTGTACCGTATCAGTCATAGAGCGCGGATGTTATGATCCTGGGGTTTTGTGTTTAAAGTCATTTTCTTTGTCGTGCTCTGATATTTTCCTGTGCATAGCGTGCTTTTCTGTTGCTTACGTTCCCCTTGCGTCATTGGCCGCTCTTGCCTTTTGTTTATCAATCACACCTGTGTTCAATATGCCCATTAGCTTCAGCTGCGCTCAGTCCGTTGTTCTGGTTTCCTCCTGTTTCCTTGTTCTTTCAGCTTGGGTTTCCAGTTGTTCGAGTTTGCACTTTAGGTCACTTATACCACAACCTCATAGCAACGGAGTAAGAAGAAAAGGGCAGAAGTCTTCATCCAGGGTAAGCTAATTGCTAAACAAACAAGCTCCCATTTTATATTGTTTTTTTAAGCTCACAGAGCAACTCTTTCTTAAAAACAACATACCGCTGCAAAGGAACGCCACACCAATTAATATTAAACCTTTACACCTTTGCATGAAACAGTTTGTTTAGTTTCTTGCTATTTTCTCAACTGTCTTTATAGACAAAAGTATGTCATCATCAACCTGACTCAAGATGGTCACCAAACCCAACTTGATCAAGTTTTTAGACATTGAACGAAAATTTGGTGTGGTAGTAGCTGAAACTGATCCCCAACAAACACAACACGGGACTCACTTGGTTGAATAAAAATAAAATAACACAATCTGAGCACCACATGTTGCATAAAAGCTTTGTTTTAAACATTGGCATTAACTGTTAGATTCAACCTTGTTAGTGAACCACTGGATGGACTATAATGAGACTCTAACAAAGTAATCTTTGGATGTAAATACATCTACAACTTTAGGAGTCGCCGCTGTTATTCGCTGTCACAGCTATTGGACCTCAGTCAACACAAAGATGGCTATAAATCAGTCAGTTTTGCAGATATTGAGCTGAAATTTGGCAGACAATGTGCATTCTTCATGGAATGCTAGGCTATTATTTCTTATTGTGAAGTTTCTTCCTCAGCCTACGGTCTGAAATCGTGCTTTTCAGCCCTCAGCTGTTATTTGACACACGTCTAGGTTAACTGTCACCCTTTGACTCCTTCACAAACTCGGCTCCTTTGTCAAGCTGGTGACATTTAGCCTTTAAGGTCCTCTGCAAGATGGCTTCTATGGCAGATTTATAGATTAGGTAACTACATCTATATTTGTTTTTTATGCCCCGAAACACACTGTTAAGATTGAGTTAATCTGAATTTTGGTTAATGGCGTTATTACAAAGTTAAGTGGTTCTTAATGAGGTGCTTCACTTTATCTCCCTTAAAGCCACAAATCAGCGTTACAATGGCAATAATTTCCTTCATACTCCCTTGCCCCTCATGTCCTCTTTTCTTCATTTCTTCATCATTTATATCTCACCCCCCATCTTGTCTCTGCTTAAATGTATGCAGTTTTATTTTTACAAGGACATATACAGCCGGGATGACAAACTGCCAGCAATTTTCTGTCGCGGCGCTCTTTAAGCGTTGGTGAAAGTGGTAATGCTCCAATATCTGCTGGATACCAATTTAAGGTGCCATCGGATTATGAAAACTTCTTTTTTTTTAATATCAGGTATTGAACTTGCTACCTTTGAGCAATAAAGCGTAATCATGTTCTTCAATACCCGCTTTGTTACTGAAAGTAAAAAAAAAAAAAGAGATCTCGATCGAAGGAAAGAAAAACAGGGAAGAGCTCGAAGGAGGAGTTTATCTCTGAGTAGTACATGATATTTTCTTCACTTTAAGACTCTCGAGCTGTCAACATGATGGATAATGTTTTAGGGCCAATTCTCCTGGGAGTGATCTGTTGTCGGTACCATCAAGTGTGGAGAGCAGAGACAGAAAGAGAAAGAAGGAATGAGAGAAGCTGACAGAGGGTATCAGGCAGAGAGAGCAAGAAGCAGTCCTCATTACAGCCAAAGCCTGCTGGGGGTTGACCAAACTGGGCCGATTTGAAGTTGAAAGTTTAAAGAATTTCCCCGTCTCTTTCTACCACAGTCTCTCTGTACTTAAATAACAAAAAAAAAGACACACATGCAGAGATCCTCAGCGTACTCGCACACACTCTGTGCCCTATCTCCGGCCTGTGGGAACTCATTATCTTCCCAGACGAGCAGCACCACAAGTTGCCGAGTCGGTCTCCTGCCACCGTGTCACTTTGAGATGCTGGGTTCAAATGTGCTGGTTGTGGAGACGCCTGGGTGGGAGGAGAGCGGAGAGGCAAGAAACGGCTGACGCACAGGGCATTGTTTTTGCTCTTCTGGGTGTCGTTTGATGCGTTTGTAGAGGATTCGATGAACCTGAGGGAGTCCTGATGGTCTTTAGACAAAAATATTCCATGTTGCCCAGAAACAGACTTAAAGGAAGGAATCAAAACGAGAAACAACAAAAAACAACAATATAAGGTGCAAGGTAATCACTCAGAGAGGCTCAGTCACCTTAAAGAGACAAATAATGGCGGCAAAAATCAATTGAACTCTATTTATGAAGCAACCTTTGTGCATCCGAGTCTAACACAAAGTGCACAACAAAAAATATGCAAAACAATCTAAACTTGGCCATAAAAACACACAAAGTGCATTAAAAAAAATGCACGCTTAAAAATGTTTTTACCCATGTCTGAGTGCTTGTCTGTTCCCAAAATATCTGAAAAACTGAATACTTCTAATAAAACTTGCAGAAAGTAATCATTGGATGTACATCTAGAAATGAAAAAAAACAAATCAAAATGGCTACCACGGCTAAATGACTTCATAAAACACAAAAAAATGGCTATAACTCAGTCAGTTTTACAGATATTAACCTAAAATTTAGTGTGGTAGTAGCTGAGGCTGATCCCCAACACATATTTCCAGTGCTAACAGATTGCAAAAGATCTTTGTTTCAAATTGTGCTATTAAATATTTAAAGTCAACGCTGTTCACCTCTGGGTGAATTTTAACCAACCATATATCGGCTAATCAACCTTTGCCAACACAAAAATGGCCATAACTCAGTCAGTTTTTTTGGAATATTGTGCTAACATTTGATGTGGTAGTAGCTGAGAGTCATTCACAACACGTACTCTGAATCACATCTTGCAATCGCACATAATGTTACTTTTGAAGTTTGACCAAAACGGCTACAACTCCATCATGAAAGGCAGTGGACAATATGGACCAAACCTTTTCATTTTGCCACAAGACCTAAAATCGGGGGCAAAAGTGACAAAAACAAAAAAGCATAAACTAATCTATAAACCAACATGAAAGGTAAATAAGTTCCTCTGTTGGAACGCAGCGTGTGGCACAAGGATCTTCATCTTCCTTCAACCTTTTGTGTCCCAAAGAGACGTTTCGAGTGGACGGCCTCCTCGCACTGGCATCAATTTTCCGGGGGAATCTATACGGCGGACGGACAGGTAAACCGCAGGTCTCAGCCGCAGCGGCGCACATTGACGCCGTGACCCTGGATAGAGGTTAGCGGGTCATCCACTCACCGTTGCACTGATGATCTACGTGCAAGCTCACAGAAGTAGGTCGATGACATAAACTAAATCCAATATGATATTGCCTTTCATTGATTTTTTTTTTTTTTTTTTTACCCTGTCTTCAGATAATACACATATTTCAGGGAATGGATGGGTCTAGGTCGGTGTGTGTGTGCATAAACAACTGATGGATAAAAGCTTATGATTAGTCGTTACAGTAGGTGTTGACAAATGTCTTCATCACCGGAGCATATAGAGACATAACTCCTTGTGGACATATAGGAGACATAATACAGGATAGGACTATAACTTAGAGTGAGTGTGGTATTATTAGTGTGAGAGAGACAGGAGAGAGTTATTTGTTAAATGCCACTACGACTGTACCGAGCTCTTAATTGGATTTCTTTTCACGCTCAGAACGCCCCCTCTGCTTTTTATGAGAGTGACCTCGAACTTTGTCACACACACTCTCTCTCTCTTGCACACACACACACCTTTATTCAGGTCTTGATGCAAAAAGAGCTGGAATTTGCAGAGGGATGCATGAGTTTAAATGTTATTTTTCCACCTCTATGAAAGGCAGGCGATCACGTACAGCTTTCACCTGTGCGAGTGATTCTATGACTGTCTGTTAGCAAAATATCTCATAAACCACTGGATGGGTTTTAATAAAACTCTTAGATGTGTCAGGTTGGGTGGAGATTGCGGCGAACCCAATGAGCAGACTTGTCTTGAATCCAGGAATAAAAAAAATGATTTATTAAACTAAAAGAACCCAAAAGAAACTCAAAGAACAAACCAAACAAAACCCAAATCCTGACAAGATGTACATCTACAAGTGATTAAATCAGTCAAATTTACAGATATGGAAATAGAACATACTCCAAACAATAAGAGATCTTGCAAGACCTTTGTTTCAAATTTTGGCATGCAACGTGGCAGGCGATATGCTTTCCTGTAAGAAATGCTACTTTCATTGTTTTATGCTTTTTTTGTGTGCAAAACAAGATGCAACTCCAGCTTGGTGTAGACATTCATAACAAAAAGCAAACAGAAATTGTCATTGTGTCGAAAAGGATGACGTAACAGTCTTAAACCTGCTTCTTGAATGCCTGCTTTAGATTTTGTTTTTTTTTTCTTTTAATGCTATAAAAGCAAGTGTTTTTGTCTGTTGTGTTATTGGACTGTACAGTGCTCAGAAGATTTGCAATTTAAATCTAAACTGTGAATCGTGGGGCCATGCTGACACACAAATTGGATGGGGTTTTTTTTTACTCATTTTTTGCCCATGAAAGCCCAAAACTTACAAGAGAATTCACTAAAGATGCAAAGGAAAATTTATTATTCTCATCAGCAGCCGTACTCCGTCTGCTGACTTTATTTGCTTATGCTGATTTTTGTTCGGAGCTCCATCGTCCTGGAAACAAACCTGTCCACCTGTTTACAGATGGCAACGCTGAGAATAATCCTCGTACACACCCACGCACTCTGCCTTCATACATGCGTACACTTTTCTTGAGCATTTGCTCCTGTATCCAGGTCTCAAAAGAACTCCCACGCACCTTTCCGCTGTATATCGTTTTATTTTATAGAAAGTGGGTTCTTTCATGCATGTAGAATTGCCGCCACGGATCCTGGAACATCCTGAAAACACAGGTGTGATAGATTGGTTCGTCTTCCAAATTAGGCTTAATTAATGCTAACGAGCCTATCAACATGGAATCATGTGCGTCTGCAGTGTTTAATTACCGAGCGAGTAAATAAAGTGAAGCATTAACACAAAGTCAGCATATTGTTGACTGTTTATATTTGGCCAACATAGATCCAGCAAATGCAGTTCATTTACATACATGATAAGAAAATTGCACTGCATGGCTATTAGCATGTAAATAGCCTCATTCAACATCTAGCCTATTGAGGCAACAATCACCCCCTTCTCAGAGAAGAAATAAGCTCTTCACGAGCTGGAAAAGCAGGTTTCAGATGATTTAAATGCATTTTAATGCGGCTGACATTATTTAAAAAAGAAGAAATGAGGAAATGAACAGTAGCCGTTTTCACAGCGATTATTTATTCCCTCGTTTTCTTTTCTTCTCTCTTTGTAGGCGAAAGGCAGAATGTCACAATTAATATTCACAACGTGCTTTTAAGACGATTCCCCAGAGTTCTTTTGTGCCAGATGACGAGCAGGCTTCCAGGGGTCACCCGGCAAAACCGGTCACTCTCCAAACACCCGTCAGTCCTCTGCGGAAGTGACCCAGTCGCTGCTGTCGCGCCTCCAACTCCAGCCACAGATCATGATCTTACCCACCAAGGTCAGCGAGGATTGCCCTCCCCCACTTTTAGCCTCAACTTTTCCGATCTGCTCAACAGTTTGGGGAATTTATGTTATTTTATTTCACCTCTTTTTTGTGTTTTTTTTTCTTCCTGAAGACATTTCAGTACACAGCTCATTTCCATCGGATGCCCCAAAGGGAACCGCCGAGCATATAGTCGCGTCTATCCCAAGACGACGATCAGCTTCTACGCTCGTAAAGCAAAATAAAAATGTGCTTTAGCGATTTGTCAACTCGTGTCCTCGGGGGAGATATAATGTGCAGATCTTTGGAAGTGCAGAGATGCAGCATGAGTCATCTTTCAAGAAGTGTTTCCATGCAGAGCTACACGTGTACTGCTGGTTTTGTTTGTCCCTGTGATATGATCTGTTAAGTTGCTATCACTCATGAGTGCATGGCAGACAATCACTTCATTTCCTTTGTCATTCAAACACGACCCCACCTCCGTCTTTTGTTGTCCTCCTCTTCCTCTTTAACTCACTTTCAACAATGAAATGAAAGAAAAGCTCCTCGTGACCTCCGGTTATCTTCCGTCCTGCCCCTCCTAAACAACCAACCCATTTCCATCACAGTTCACCACGTGCCGCTCCCTCGTCCCTCGTCCCTCATCCCTCGTCGCTCCAGCGGGCGGCAACAATGGAGACAGGAGAGCCAAAATGGCAGCTGCCAACCCCCCGCTCTTGTCTGGACCCGTCCCCGTGGGGCCTGTCGCGTATCGTCCCAGCCAATCTTAATGCACGTCTTCCGCAACAAATTGGCCAGTTTACTTAAGAGTCTGCTGTGGCCCATGAATATTTGATGTGGTCAGGGTTGTGGAGTCGAAGGATACAATGACGGGGCCTTATCTTATTTAGCCAGACAGAGGAGGTCGGATCCTGGCCCGACCCAAAACACTCCACTCCTCTCCTGAGATCTGGAAGAGCCCAATCCAGGAGAAGTTGAGTCTAGGAAAATATTTTCCCCCATTCGTCTGCACCTTTGAAGTGACTTGAAATGGTACCAATCAGCGCTGTTGGATGAAAACCAAAAAAGCTTGTTTTGTTTTTTTTTTCCTTGTTCCAGTGATTGGCATTTTGGGAAATCGTACAATGGGCTTTTAACACGTTTAATAGACCCAAGAGTGATAGATGCAACCTACTCCAGCATGCTCGCTGGACTCGCTAAATAAAAATGCAAATTTGGCTCCAACGACAAAAAAGAAAACATGTTCCCAATTTCAAAGAACAGCAAGCGCTCCTGTTACATCCTCTGCGCCTTCTTAAAGATGCAGATTGTAAAAATTCAGAGGATGTCATTCATGAAGAAATGTGAGTAGACGTGTGAATTATGTTATTTCTCTTTGCGATTCAATTCAGACATGGGTGGCAGCGAGAGGAAACAAAGTAAGGATAGTTTTCCCAATTATCCCATCCCCCCTCTCTTCTCTCTGTGCCTTCTCTCTGTCCCTCTGGGCTCAGGGTGGCTGTGTGATTTAAAAAAGTCCTCTCATATTGCCTTGGCTGTGATGGCTAGTAATACTGTAGCCTCCAAATCAATGGAGCCTGTCCTAGATTTCGCTGCGGTCTCAACTCTCTCTCTATAAAGGGATCTGGAGGGCACTCTATATTTTTATTACCTGCAGAGAGAAATGGAGAGGCCAGGACCTAGATCTCATTTCACCTCCCCACACACACACACACACACACACACACACACATATATATGTACACATGTTTTGACACTGATGCACGCGGGGAAAAACTTGCAAATGCTGATGCTCGTATCCCTAAAAGCAAGTTTGCAAGCAAGCAAATATAGAAAAAATGCGCTTGCGTGTCCACATAAGCAAATATAAATGAGTGTTTTAGCGTGCACAACTATACCTGAGACCCCTCGTACCTTGAAAGCAGGGACCCCAGCAGAGACTGTCTTTCTTCATTAGAGGCTGCGCGCACACATGCACACACACAGTCACAGAGGGGCAAGATGCAAATGCCACAGTGGGTTGCGCTGACGACTCTGCTGACTTTGCACATTGGAAGGCTGCAGCAGGAAAGGTTTCCAGAGAGAGGGAAGGATGAGAGGAAAGGGGCGGGGGGGTGAGCCAAAATGAACTGTGCTGTGTGTGCTGCGCAGCACAGCAGGAAGTATTCCAAAAGTTTGCAAAATTTAATAAACCATATTTTTAGTTTTCAGCAGCAACAAGGTTTAGAATTTGAGTGACAGATTCCAACTTTTTTTTATTTTCTTCATAGATGAAGTGACAGATTCTGCTCAGCGTGTGAAAACGAGGAGATCATCCTGATCACTTTAAAAGTTTGGAATTAAATTATCACTTTTCCCTGTTTTTACATTGATAATGTGTCCACTTTAAGAGTTACCATGAAGCTTGAAAGAATTATAAAGTAAGGAAATTTATGTTGGGTTGATTGTATCTTTGTTGCACCAGTGCTTCTTGGAGATGAACTTTATCCAGTTGGCTTGTTTATTTACCCCTAAATGGAGCCACATTTGTTAGGAAATGAAAAATCTTCTCTACCAAACAGCTTATTCTGCTCTTGACTCTTGTTCAGTGTTTATCGGACTGGATGATTAAATTATGAAGAAACAAGCCATAATAGGAGATCAACAACTGATTCAATCAACAGACAGAGGCCTCGGTAGCATGTGGAAGAACCATACACAGCCACAACAGTCTGGCCTTTTCTCCTCATGCTGCTCACCAGCTTGATCACACACTGCTGTGGGATAGGATCCATTCTTCAACCAGCGTTTGTCTTAAGTCACTCAATATTGGCCACTCTGGTACGAACTTCTCTTGCAAATTAGATGACAAGCAGGTTGCAATTTTCTTAATTTAGAGAGCCCTGGCTTTTGTATCGCAGCCCATACTGTACGCGCCACTCCTGTTTCGTTTTCTCCCTATTGATGCACTTCGGAACTTTAAAGAGATTAGTCCATTATTAAATGTTTGTTAAAGTACAGAAACCTTTGCTTTCAGAGGTGAAATGTGACGTCTCTCTGCAGCAAACTAAGTGTTTCTGGAGCTGCCCGTAGGTCTGGTAAATTGTTCTGGAGAAAAACAACTTGAGACCATAATCTGATCCTGAACTTAGAGAATGCATTAAGGATAAGGACAATATCTGTCAAATCAACTGAGTAAAACCAGTTTTTGTGTTTGCTAATGGTTAGCTGTGGTGGCCATCTTGAATTGGGTTGACTCCAAAAGTTAATCAGTTGTAGATGTACACTCAATGACTGCTTTGTGAGAATTTCAATTAAATCCATCGAGTGTTTCATAAAATATTTTGCTAAAACGACGGCCAAACACACTCGGATGTGGAGGGAAATAACTAATGCTGCTCTGTACAAGAATGCATGACAAGTTTCATCTAAAGTTCCCATGCAGCCTCAGATAAAGAGATTTATCTTTAGAAGATGTAATCATATTTGTGCAAAAGTCCCTTTTTTATCCAATCTATCAAAGCGTAGCAAGAAGAAAGAGGACAGATTAAAGCTGCTAATTCTCTGAAATGTATCAATGAGCAAATTGAAAGGTGCTTTAAATGAGTTAGTGAAAGTGATCTTTAACATCAGGCCAAAGCGACAAACTCAATTTCACACACAGCAGCAGAGCATGCAAACCCCTCTGTCATCTTGCCAGCTAACGCTCCTCACCTCGTCGACATCTGGGGGGTTAAAGGCGAACGGCGGCCATGTGCCCCACGAGCCTCTGCGTCCCATCTACCGCGCCGACTGCCAGCCAGCAATCCATCCAGGCAGCCTTCGTCAGCAGCTAATTAAATCTGCCGCAATTCATTTCGCCCTAATGTGCTTTTAATTGGATTACAGGGGAGGTCATGGGGAGGGTTCAGGAAGGGGTGAGGAGGACAACGCAGAGTGGGGCATGAGGGGGAAAGAGACGGTCTGACATGAGCATGAGAAAGGTAACATTATTATTTGTCCAAGCAGAGAGGCATGGGGAAAGGGCAAACAGAAGAGGAGAGAAAAAGGATGATAGACGTGGGCCGCTTTCAAGGTGGTAAAAAGTCATGATGTCAAAATAACTACATTTTTACATCACATTGCTCCAACAGTTTTAATAAAATACCAGAGGAAAAGCTTTTGGTTTTTGTTTTGTTTTAATTAAAAACTAAATCAGACATTGCTTTTCAGTTTTGATTCAACTGAATTATAAATTTAAAAAAACTAATGAAGCTGACCTTAGTAAAAAAAATGGCACCCTTAATTTAATATTTTGTTGCTCAATCTTTTGAGGCAGTCACTGCAGTCAAGAGATTTCTGTGTCTCTCTTAGACTTCTGCACCTGTCCTCAGGTGTCCTCAGGTATTTTGTCCCACTCCTTTTGAACAAAAGGGTCCATCTGTCTCAGGTCTGAAGGGCTCCTTCTCCAGATGTTTCAGCTCCTTCCACAGATGTTCAGCAGGATTTAGATCAGGGCTCAGAAGGTCACTTCAGAACGGTCCAATGTTTGGTTCTGACCCATTCTTGGTGCTTTTAGCTGAGTGTTTTGGGTCATTATCCTGTTGGACCCATGAGACCAAGCTTTCTGACTCTGAGACTCTGGCTCCAGAAGGCCTTGATAGTCTTGAGGTTTCATTGGACCCTGAACAGATTCAGGACCCCCTGTGTCAGACCCAGGACAGAACTGAGCCTCCTCCATGTCCCCCTGGAGGTTCAGGGTTCTGTTCTTTGGTTCTGTTTGGGTCTGTGGACACAGAGCTGATGGGACTTGTTGCCAAAAAGCTCCAGTTTTGTCTCATCTGTCCAAAGGACGTCCTCCCAGAAGCTTTGTGGCTTCTCAAGATGTATGTTGACAAATTCCAGTCTGTTTTTTATGATTTGGTGTCCTCCTCAGTCTTCCATTAAGTCCACTTTGGATCAAACAGACCGATGACCTTTGACCTTGGAGTTCACCTCCGATCTCTCTGGAAGTTGTTCTGGGCTCTTTGGTTATCGTTCGTATTGCAGGTGGAGGTTGTCTCCAGTCCTGTGGACCTTCTGGAGTCTCAGGAACATCCAGCTGCTTGGAGACGGTCTTACAGTCTTTACCTTTAACCTGCTGCTCAATCATCGTCTTTCTGAGCTCCTGAGACAACTCTGTCCTCAGCTTCCTGTGCTCCATGTTCAGTGTGGTACACACCGAGATACCAAACAGCCCTGTGACTACCTGTCACCCTTTAAACAGGCAGATTGATTCCAGGACTGAAGACACCTGAGATGCTGATTACAGGACACACCTGAGTTTAACATGTCCCTGTGGACAAATCAGTTTCCCTCTTTTCTAGAAGTACCATCAGCTTGTCAGGTGTTCAATGTTACTTTACAAAGAGTACATGTACAAATTAAAATATTCAGCCTTGATCTGAAATATTATTATAAATAAACATGTTACGAATGCAGCAAATCTAATAGTAACTGCAGTATTTGTTTGAATTAAATAAATCACGTGATGCATTTTTACCTTTCTCTTTTAATACCATGAAACTGTGGTATTTTTGCTTGAGGTTTCCACACAATCAGAATCTCATAGCGGCCCATGCCTGCTTTATAATGATGTGATGGTGTTTGTTTTTGGAGCCAGCAGGATGCAGACCCTTAAAGAAACCCTGCACATCTGTAACCACTGAGAATGAAGGAAGGGTTGCTGAGACGGAGCGTGAGCACAAAGAACAGATGACGCTTTGATGTGGCGATAAGAAAGTTGAGTTGTGTAGGTATGTTTACGGCATTTGTGAGTAAAATAAGAGCTGAAAAAAGGCAGACGGCACTCGGCGATAGCCAGAGAGGAAAGAAAAGATCAGAAGAGCAAGAGAAGTGACGAGAATACGGATACGAAGGAGAGAAGAACTGAAGTGAGAACCGTACGGGTTGTTTATTGTCTGAAGTAGAAGTCCTGAGGGTTTCAGAGATGCTGAAAAGAATGAGCTGAAGTGGAGAGCTTTTAATAGTCTTATTTCTGAACTCTGAAGCGCGACGAGGACCGAGAAAGCTACTTTTTACCTGCTTGACTTTTCGGAATGTGAGACCTCGCGTTTGACTGCTCGTTTGGTATTCAAGTCACTCGGTCCGGCAAGATTAAAAGGAAGGGTTTTCAAAGAACGAGGTCAATGTTTAATTTTTAGTTGAATTGATAAATAAATTACAGCCAGATCGATAGACTTTTAATCTGCAGCCGGTCTTGACAGGGAGCCAAGTCCCGCTCTCCGCCCACCATTTGCAGCCTGATTATGAATGGAACTTGTGTCCAGGAGGGTGACCCCTTCACCTGCCCCACTTTTATCCACATTTAACACCAGGAAACAAGCATTAATGTGAACAAATCTTCTCACTGGAAGCAGCCACAGTGGATTGGAAAACAAGCAATTTGTGCAGATGGCCACTCTGTGGATTTGACGTTTCTCTCCTGGTTTTTGCAGATGGAACAGAACTAGTTACCCATCAAGAAACAAAATGTTGTTCCCTGTTCTTCATGCTGCTTATATATTGGCCATATTTTTAAGTTACTTTGGTCCCTAAAATCCACTCCAAATCGTTTACCTTTTAGCCTATTTTTGTAAAACTGTTTCTCACAAATAGGATAAAGTTAAATTTATTTTGATTACATATTGGACCTAAACGTTGGATTAAAGACCTCGCTTCCCTTGAAGATAAAGATCTCCTGCTCAAAGCACGTGTTGTGAATGACTCTCAACTACAACCAAATTTTACCTCAGTGTCTTCAAAACTGACAGTTAAAGCCATTTTTGTGTTTGTTAAATATGATTAGCTGTGGTGGCCATGTTGGATTGGGTTAACTCGAAAAGTTATTAGTGATTAGCGTGTAGGACACACGTGTCAAACTCAGGGCCCACGGGCCAGATCTGGCCCTCTGTAACATTTTATCCGGCCCCCAAGATAACATTTAGATTTCATTAGATCCGGTCCTCTAGTCTAGGACAGATCCAGTCTCTGATTCTTATTTTGCTTAAAACTGAGCCTAATTAATGAATTAATGAATTTTTCTCTTGACAGTGACTTAGAAGCCAACAATATATAGTTTTAATTTCTGTATGATCAGGTTTTTGTTGATGGCTTTTTTTTAAAATCTGTTTTAATGTTAAACATTCATTTAAAAGCTGAGTGAGGCATAACAAATGACTGCTAATGATGAGCTTTTTGAAGTTTGATCTATTTGTCTGTGTTCATTAAAGTATGTTTGCTCTAAATTCTGTATAATCTGTAACTGGGAAAAGGTCATTGATATTTCTATATGGATGATTTGACATAATACATCTAAAACCAAGGTTAATTTATGTAATTTTTAATAAATATTGATTGTGATTGGCCCTTGGCTAGGACCAAATTTGTAATTTTGGCCCCCTTGCGTCACTGGGTTTGACATCCCTGGAGTTTGAGGGGTTCATGAGATATTTTGCTAACAAACACAGTTAAAAACATTATAGCCCATTTTTTGCCTTTTGGCAGGAGGTAATAATTAGTTGACTTTAATATTTAGACACATTAATGATCATGTTGAGTTTTTATGATTGAATAGTCCATAGGTTAATGTCAAAGGAACAACAAACACCAAAAAGGGTTCTTCTGAATTGATCATGTCAACGTAAATGAGAGAGAAAGCAACCAAAGTCCCAAAAATATGTTTGGTGTGTTTGCTCATCTGGAGCTACTGTTCTACTAGAACTCCCAGCCACACATTAGTTTCCTTTTTCTTTCCTATCACAGAGTTGCATACGTCTTCTTACTGTCAAAACAAAAACTTATGGAAGGAAAATTTAGGTGTCGACATGCATTGATTTCTTTATTCCAGTTCCAGCAGAATGGCGCTGCTTTCAGTACAAATGAAATGAGCGTGACTTTATGTGGCCACAAAGCCACGTTTGGTGAAAATTAAAGGGGGTCATCATCCATCAAGTGATGAATTGTGTTTCCCGGTGTAGTAACTGCTTTAATGCACTCTTGGAAACAATTGGAGACTTTAATCTGTGAGGCGGAAGACAGGAAAAAGCAGTGGAGTTGTAGATCTTTGGAATTTTTAAAAAAGATTTTAATAGAAAACTCGAAATCTTTAGGTAATATTTGTTTAAACTTTATTTGGTCCTGGTTTAAAGAGCTCTGACCAGTAATTGTCCACTTTATAACACACATCAGATTTCTCTTTTTTTATTCTGTTGAATTTGTTACACAATAAAATGGAGGAAAAGGGCATAGCGAGAAAAGACTATCCTTTATATTTTATGGTACAACATTAAAGGTACTCAGCCAGCAGATCTTAGAAAACACAAAAAAGGCTATAACCCAGTCAGTTTTACAAATACTGAGCTCAAATTAGGTGTGGTAGTTAATGAATATCCTCCCCAACTTTACTTTGAGGGCAAACCTTGGCGTTAACTGTTGGAGTCAACCTTGTTTGTCTGTCAGCAAAATATCTCATGAACCAATGAATGTATTTCAATGAAACACTCAGAAGGTAAATATTGGATATACATGTACAATTGCTTGACTTTTGGAGTCGACCCAGTTTAAAATGGCTGCCACAGCAAATCGAATTCAGCCTACACAAAAATGGCTACAACTTGGTCAATTCTGCAGATATTGAGCTAAAATTTGGTGTGGTAGTACCTAAACGTTATAGGATATTACCTCATAAATCTAATCAAAATGAAACTTTAAAGAGGTACTGTATCTACAACAGGTAAAATACTTGATTTCTTTAAGCTGCTGATATGAGTTTACGTGCTCAGCCATATCTCATAAACACATTGTCAAGATAAAACCTGTATTTTTCTTAAAAGGGGCACAAACTATCGTCTCAAAACAAGCAAAGCTAAAACCATTTGACAACAACAGGTCAGAGAAAGATCTACTGAAAGCCAGCTGACACCAACACTCGGGTCGCCTCGGTTAAAGACATGCCTTCGAAAGCACAACCCAACCAGATGATGTCAAAATCAATGAGGCAATGTCATCGGGCCTGCTTCAGGAGTGATGAGGCTCCTTCAGCACCCTCTAAAGCCACGCGCGCGCGCTCATAAGTACCCCTACTTTGCTTTCCCCACCCCCTCCTCTTCATCATATCATCAAGCCCATCAGCAGGCTTAACTGGGAAGGGATCGATACGTCGCAAGGGTCAGGGTGAGCAGGGCGAGGCTCGTGACGCTCGTGCTAATGGTGCTCAGGCTTCACTCATCACTGTCAAACAAACTATCCGAAGATTGTCCTTTATCGTGCCCATCTTTGCCCCGGACTAAGCCACTCACTGTCTCCATGGGTGACCAATGATTTAAATGATAACAAAGCAAAGGTCAATCCCTCTTGATACTGCCGCATCTTTAGTTAAGTGAAGAGAAACGTTGATCCTGACATCCGGACAAGATCTTGGCGAGATTAGAGTTCCTCGCCGTGCCCATTAGGCCCGTTGGCTCGAGTGAAGTTTTTCCCATCCCCTCGTTCTAACCCCTCATTACAGCCAGTTTATCATGCCAAGAAGAAAGTGGCAAAAACAAATTAGTCCACGGAAGGGGAAAATAGCTTGGGATATCGATTCTCCCTTTTCATGCCAGAGTGGAGCACAGAAAATATTGGGCTATAAAAGGGAAACAAGGATATAAAGCCATTACGGTCCGCACTTAATTGATCCTACTTCCCATAACAAATTAATTGAGCGGAAAATGGCAGATGGCTTTGATGAATGTCATAAAAAAGGCTCGTCAGCAAGCCTGGCGTGTGCGACCCCCTCGTCGTAGCGCATGAAGGAGCTGCTCAGGAAGCAGGTTTGTGGGACTGCAGCGTGTGTTTCCTTGAGTACTTACATCCCAGTGATCTGGATGTTAATCACATTGACTTATTGACATCATTGCTAATTGTCTGCTGCTTCTCGGTGGATATTTTTTTTCCCCTGCTTTCCTTAATGTCTGGTTTCTTTCCGCCTCTGCAGTGGATGCACAGGTGCGTGTTTGCTGGCCTGCGTGGGAGTGTGTGTCTCTGTGTGTGTGTGTTTGTTTCTGTGTATGTTTATACTGACAGGCTGCTGTCCCAGTAGCAGAACAAATGCTAATTTAATCAATTGGCTATAAATCCTACTGGCCGCTGACTCATGCGTCTCCTGCCCTGGGGACTCCAACAAAAACCCTACCAGTGCAGTTTGTTCAGCATACACACACTTGTGCCCAGACACACACACACACACAAGCATCCATTCCCATCTTTTTCTATGTGCAGCCTTGCAGCATAGCATTAAGGCTTAGCAATAGGAATGCATATCGCCCGCTGCCTTTCATGCCACGGTTTTAAACTAAGATCATCATACGTGGAGAAATTACGTAGTTTGTAGCTGTTTTTGTCAAAATTGCCAAAACTAAAAGTGAAGGTTTCAGTAAAATCTGCCCTGTGGTTCAGGAGATATTTTGCTAACAGACAGTCTTGAATCCAATTAGGTAATGGCAACATTTTTAACTAATTTCTTGCTTAATCTATTTGTACTCAGAATATATGTAAGGGATCAGTCTCAACTACTACCAAACCTAATTTTAGGTAACAAAACATTTAATTATCGCAATTTTTGTGATTTTTTTATATCAGCTGGTTGTGGCAGCCATCTTGAATTAGGCTGCCTTCAAAAGGTAATCAGTTGTAGAGGTGTATCCAATCATTATTATCTGCAAGTTTCATAAAAATTCATCCAGTGCATATTTTGGTAACAGACATATACACCCTTTTGGCATGGGTGATATTTTTTGGGAGCGACTATCGAGTTCAAACATATGCAGATATTGACACATGGAGAAAACTGTTATTTTTTCTGTTGGCTAATGTTCACCTTCCGATTGAAAGATGCAATTGATCGGCGCTGGCACTCACAGGCACATCTATCTCTCCGTTAACTTTCCTCCGACTTGTTCTTGACAGAGAAATTATTTATTGAGATCAACCTCCCCCCTCATTTTACCCTCCGTTCAGCACACACTGCTGACACACCTGCAGTTTCATGACATCCACATCAGAAAAAAGTTGCTGAAACGGCGTCTTCGAGTCTAGTTCGGGGGCACAGTGGGGCGATAGAGTGACAGAGAAATAAAAAACGAGGGATGCAGAAAAGTGACAGAAAGTAACATAGTACCAGAGCGACAAAGGAAAAAAAAAAAAAAAGGGAGAGAAGCAGAGGTGACAAGAGAGAGGAGAGACAAGCTGCCGTCTGCCAGCAGCGTGGCTGGATGCTACCCACAGGCTCTGCTCAGGATTCTGCGGGGCCTCTGCGGCCCCCGTGCTCCCCATCAATCTCAGCCCGCTCTGGCAGCCGCCAGCGGCTGCATCTTAATCTGCTGGGGCCGGACGTGAGGACGGACAGGTCGCCCGGGCCGTGCAGTAAATAACCCCTCTCCTGTCCGTTGCTCTATGCAAACACAAGCTGCTCCTTTTCTGCACAAATATTTAGACTTTTGAAAAACACGTCAGTTTGTGTTAAATACTGCAGGAAACCAAACACAGATTTAGTTTCAGTTATTGGATTTTTTATTAGATGGACGTCGCCAGTGTTCATAATTATAAGGCAGCAGAGCTGTTAGACACCAGGGACCGACTCCTCAACAACTTTGACTCCATTAATCTTCTGCAGAATCATCGGCTTAAAATCGTCATTCTTGCCCCCCCCCCCTCCACCAAATAAACTAGGTTCACTTCTTGTATCATTTTTTAAGCTCAAGGGCAGCTCAGCGTTGTCCTTTAAAGTCCTTGGCAGCTTTTTTTGATGAAATGTTAACACATACAAGAGCATATGACAGCAAAAACCGAAAGCAGACATTTAACAAACACTTTTAGCCACTTTTTATTCATCCTCCCCGTTTTGTCTCTGCGAAAAGCCAGAAACTCACAGATTCACGAAACTTCCAACTCTTGCGGTCGCTGCAGCGCCACGACAGCTGACAAGGTTAATTGACCCTCGTGGTGACATGATATTATTGACATCGTGACGTGCAAATGAGTGATGGAGAACCGATGGGGCAAATGTCACCATTCTGAAGTCTCCAGCGCCTCAAGCCTGACGAAGTGCTGCTTTGTGACAAACTGGGGGATGGGACAAGGCTCTTCGGCTGCAGACATCTTTGTACAATTTCACCGTTGTTGTGCAACGAGCTCAGTCAAAGATAAAAATAAAAAATGTGGTTTTGTTGTGAGGTTCAGCTGGACTGATTCGAGTCGACTTCGTGTACAGAGTTTTGTCAAGAACAAAATAAAATCTTAATTCTTTAAAAGTTTCTTTCTGAATTAGATTTGCAATCAAACAGCAGCCAGCACATGGAACAGGAACTCTCAGCCCAGATGTTTCCTAAAACACCTTCTTCTGAATGCTTTAAGATTTTAACAAAGGACCCAAGGCAGCTCCAACTACAGCATCCTTCATTGTTGTTGTGTAGACCAATGGCTGAGAGTTTTCCTCTGGCAATGCGAAAGCAAACACATAGGTCCTTATAACTGCTTCTCAGTGATACTAATAATCCTTGTGACCCTCAGAGAGTCCTCCAAACACTTTGGTCAGACCGGACCTATATTAGGTGGTTCTGTCTGTGGTTTGAAAGGCCTGAAGGAAATAAGGGGCCATCCACACAGGAACGCGTTTTTTTATTGTTTCATTCCTGCATCCAAACGGAAACAGCATTTTAGAGCCATAAAATCTGGTCTTGAATCACCACTTTTGTGTTTTTGTGTAAAAAGACGCGTCACAGCATCAACTCTAAGGACGTCCTCTTCTCCTGTTGTGATTTCACACCCAGCTTCCAGTCTTTTTGAGCAAACTGACGCCTTGTTTCCTGTTTTTTACGCCTTTTCATGGCGTTGTTTTAGCGCCACATACAGGCCGGGCACAGTTACTACACCATATCAGGTTGTTTTTGGATAAAGACATTTCTCGAAACAGTGTTTTGTTTAGCTTTTTTTTTTTTAAGCAACAAATGAAAACTTTTTTTCTGTGCAGACAAGTCCTAAAAGATGTAATGTTTGTACACTTTAAGAAAACCTTGTTTCAGCACAATTGTCAAAACAAGATAACTGGTTCTGAAATGAGCAGAACTTCTCACTGCTTCCTCAGCTTGTGATAAAGACCCATCACCTGATCCTGTTTTACATGACATTACCTTCTACAGTACCCTTTCCATAACTCCTACTCTGGAAAAATAACATTTCAAATAGCGAGATATTTGTGACGTTTCCTGTCCTGTGGGTAAAATAATCCCTCTTTTTGGGGAAGAGGTGGGTTGTAAATGCACCTTTCACATCTTTCAGTTTTTTATGTGTGTTAGCCTGTGCCTCTGTTGCACAGTTCACACACACACACACACACAGACACACACAGACTGCCACAAAGCCGGCGTCATCGTCCGCACAAGCGATGACAGCTGTGGAGATCTGACACAAAAGATGCACTATCTGAGGAACATGGAGGAGGCAAGGTGAGACAGGCTCGGCGGATTAGAGGGTGGCTATCTCTCGCGCCCAGGGCCCCCTGAAAATCCAGGAGGCAGCCGGCACGAGTCGCTGAGCTCAGAAGCTGTCAGGCCACTCCGCCCACAGCCCTCCGCCGTCCCTCAGCAAGGATCAATTGAATCTGCGACCTCCCCCCGCTTCTCCTCTCCTTTGGTAAAAACCTTGACGGGTCAAAGGGCACAGAATCCTCCCCACCTGCCAAGCGCACTTGCTCCAGTGGCTCCGGGGCACAGCACATCGCCCTTCCACCCCACCCCCCTCTGTAGGACTCCGGTTGCCATGGCAACCTTTGAACTCTGCAGCGAGAGTAGGTGAGAGATAAGAGCAGGCGTTTGAACGGGTAACGGAGGCTTCTGCATGTGGGAAATGACAGCTTCTCCTCGTTTCTATACATGCCTCTCTCTGCACAATGACACGTAAATTCAATTAATGCACACACACACTCAATGCTACAACACGCCACAAATGAAACCACAAGACAAGCCTGCAGATGATGGATATGTCTGACATAAATGCACACTTGCCTCCTCCGTTTGACAGATGACCTTACGCACCGAGTCACCGAGCCCGAGTGCGGGTCTCTGCTGGGAGTCACAGCGTCCAAACGTGACTGCAAGCCCACACAAAAAACACACACTCGAGAATCACGACTTTTTTTTTTTTTGTGTGTGTGTGTGTGTGTTTCTTTTTGGCACCACCTTGATCTCGCACGGGCTCACTGAAAGGATAAAGGCAACAGGAGGAGACCGAATGTCGATTTTTACTTACAAAAGAAAAAGCGAGCCGAAAAAGTCAGAGATCAAGAAAAAAGATCAAAACCAAAACACACATAAAAACACACTCCGTTTTTTTTTTTTTTTCCTCTTACACCTCTAATGCTTTGACACCTTGAACTGATGTTGAATGAGACGTGAAAGATTTTCCTGTTTGTCAGATCAGAGTTTGGGGCAGAACCTCCTCCATGTCTGTCAGATTCATGCAGCGCTTTGAACCCATGTTTAACACTGTCATACGCGCTTAAATAACCAGTTCCACTTTCCCCACAAAAAAATCGTTTAATAAAGACACAGCAACTGTCTCGATGTGGGCTCTGGACAAGGTGGCTTTCTGTACAGGCTAGACGGAGCTCACCTGTGTCGGATGCATGATGTTTCAGGTGGCAGGTGGTTCGGTTGATGAATGGCTGGTTCAGCAAAGACATCTGTGGCTCCGAAGGCTTCCTAATAAATGAGCGGCTTTTTATAGTCAATAACGTTATGCACATAGCAGCAGTCTTTTGTTTTAATCAAACCGCACTGCAGTTTGAGTCAACGGAAACGTCTTCTGCGGCTTCTTTAGTCTTAAAAAGTAATAGTGTTTTAATAATAGGAATACATATAAAGACAAGACTGATTACGTTTTAATTAAGTGTCCAGGTGGTGTCATGCCCCTCGTGGCTCTTCTAACCCTTAAAGCAACTCCTAACACCAACTTGTTGGCATGTCCAGCATGTCGTTCTCAGCAACGTTTCACCTCCTCAGCCTACATCGTGGCAAAATCTGTTATTTAAAGTTGATTTGATGTCTATAGATCTTCTCCAGACAGTCCACTTAGTGTTTCATGACACACAGTGGGGCCTCGGCTGTATATTAGTGAACCACAGGAAGGAAATCTATGGTTGTTTATGAGCAGCAAGCTTGTAGCCTAATGCAAAATTGGCCAAATTAAATAAAAGCATATGTAAGTTTTGAAGATTGCAGTTGTTTAGGAGAACTCGTCCTGGACTGATGATCCGGAGGTGTCCAAGCCTGCACTGAAAGTGTTATATATCTACAGAATTACTTTACTTTATCTGCTTCTGTAGTTACAAACTCAAACTTGACTATTAAAAACAATTACAACATCTACACCCCCTCTTCTCTTTGAGGCTTGAGTTGGTTCAGTCCAAACCAGCAGAATACCAGTAGCTGCTTACTCTAATCAGACAGTGTTCAGCTGTGGAGAGGTTTTTTAAGTTTTTAAACTGCGCTACGTCTTTTTCTAACAACAAATCAGACATTATGGAGTAAAAACTGAATGACGTCACAAGAATTAGGACAACAAGATATCCGTGAGTTTAAAAAAATGGGGAAAACAGAAAGAAAAATCGTCCATCTTTGGGATTCAAACTCAAGTTTTCTGCATGAAAAGGTTGATATATTATCAATTTCACCAACATGTCACACCACAGGGATCATTTCTGCCTCTTTGCTCACAAAAGAAAATGTAACCAGAGCAGCAAAACGTGCTACAACTGGTGGACCGCAGGCCACTTCGAGTTTGTTGAGGGGCGCTTTTTCAGGCCAGTGTGGTTGACATTAAAAAACTGAAATAACATTTTAAAGTCTATAAAAGTTAAAACACTGAACTATGCAGACCGAAGTTAAAGTGAATATAAACATTAGGCCAATTTGTTGGATATGTACTTGTGATTTAGATTTCTTTAAAAAAAAAACATATATTTTAAGATTTTATCAAATGTAAGCTTTTTGTCTTAAAGGTATTCCAAAAGATGAAGTTTTCTGGTAGATTTGAGAGAAAGATCACACTTTATGTCTGGAAGATGGGTTCAGCTGCTAGCGTCATCTGATGGCTCTTGTGTTCGTCGCATCGATCACATATTTGAAACACAGATTGATAGAAAAACTGCTAAAACTCGCCTTTTCTGTTGTGGGTATAAAAATGAGATTCCTTTTTATGTTAGTTTTGGTCAAAGCTTCAAAGAGCCGCGTGCTGCAGACCGCGGGGCTCGTCATTAGCCCGGATGAAGACTTTTGCCCTTTCCTCCGTGACTGACG
Organism: Kryptolebias marmoratus; assembly: GCF_001649575.2. Classification (NCBI taxonomy): domain Eukaryota; kingdom Metazoa; phylum Chordata; class Actinopteri; order Cyprinodontiformes; family Rivulidae; genus Kryptolebias; species Kryptolebias marmoratus. Next base: position 7,729,251 of record NC_051452.1, on the reverse strand, counting down.
GCTGATAAGCTACTAACTCCTGATAACTATTTGACAGACTTCAAAAAACGACCGGGCCTTCCCTTTAACGGTTCGTAAACTTTCCCACTTCAAAGTTAGAGATCAGCGCCGGAGATATTTCACCTGTGAGGCGGGGAAAGAAGGGAGGATGAGGATGGACCCTCGCAGGAGTAAAAGATAGAGAGGGAAGCTGACACCTTGACGGCCCGATTGAGATCAGCCAATCCACGCTGCTGCCTACAGCCAGATGAAGTCCGGGTCAGCGCAATCTCCGTTAGATAACTTCCCTGCCTTCCAGCGGCAGCTCGAATCTGCACCTCAGCAGCACAATATTTCACCGCCTATCTGTGAACACTCGCGTCTTCAGAATTTGAGTGCGAGATAGAGACTGACGGACTGCGGGGCCCCTGTATCCATGGCAACCCCAGCCAGCCAGGTGCGCCCGGCTCGTATGCGATTCAGGTAATTCAGCCCACAATGAAAATCAGCATGCATATAAGGTCACCGGTATTCAAATGCGCCGCGTGTTCTCGCCTCGCCTCGCCTCGCCTCCATGTTCGCATTCAGGCTCTCCCCGGGCCGCGCCACATGACATGACCCCTCCCGCCCCCTCCGTGCGCGCCCACGTGACCCCGATCTCTCCCACAATGCCCCGCTTGAGTGGCAGGTATGATATTTCCAGCCCGGTTTTGATTGAGGGCTGCATTTAAAATTCGACAACAACGTTGACAGAACATATTGGCCGTGTTTTTAATTCACTCGGCGTCACGCGGGGGTAAGACGTGCCTGACACGAGGCGTGCGTGTGTGTGTTACACGCGTCGCCTCGGGCCGTGATTTGGACTGGGTCATGATGTTTTCTACAACTCCATGATTAAAACACACACGCGGAGAAAGGAAGGTACAAACGGAATGAGAGAAATGGATGAAAACAGGCGCAAAAAAATGGGTGGAAAGTATGTCGATGAGGGTTTGGGAGACTTGCGTTAAGCCTGGGGCTTCGACAGCTGGGGTTAAGGAGAGAAAAAGAGGAAAGGGCTACGGATTGAAGTCAGGTCTCTACTTTATATTCCGAAGATTAATCACCCATCCTCCTCCTCTTCCTCCTACACCATTTTGGACGTCTGTGGCATCATTTTACTCGGCTGTTTGTGGGTGTTGCAGACAGGCTTGTTGCTCTCACAAGCAGCAATTCTGCACAGGAACTTTGCAGCATTGCCATTTGGAAATCCGATCAAAGCAAGGGTGTCTTTTAATAATTACTAATAAAATATTCAAGAGTTAGCATTTCTTGAAGGGATGCACGCCGCCCGCCTCCTTTTATGCAAAATGTTTTAGACCTGAGCACAGTTTCATGGGACACCGCAACATCTCGGGTGATCTGCTTGTGCATGTGTCGCAAATGACTCTCGGCTACTACCACACCAGATTTTAGCTCCGTATCTGTAAAACAGACCACGATTTAGTCGTTTTTGTGCAGCCAGAGGTGGAATGGCTGCGGCATGCACCTTAAATCGGGCTGGCTTGAAAAGCGAATCGGTTGCAGACGTACAGCCAATAGGTGCTTTCTGGGAGTTTCATTAAAATTCATCCAGTGGCTCATGAGATATTTTGCTAACAGCACAGACGCACAGATATGTGCAAAAATACGATCGCTCAGCCTTCCCCGTCGTCAACAGACAAATATAATCTGTAAAAATCTTCATTTTTATGGTTAAAATCACAATAAATGAGTGGTTCTTGCTCCTTAAATCTGAGTACGTTCTCTCTCTCTCTTTTTTTTTTTTTTTTTATTATTATTCTGTTCATGCCTGATGTTTTCCCGAAGCTGCCCAGAACATCAGGAAATGGGCAAACATGCACAACAGGCATAATTTGCAGACCAATTTTCCCAGAGACACTGAAGGTGCACGTTCATTGATAAGCAGTGAAACCTCTCCTCTGAGGCAGGCTAATTACGGTTTGTGAAGGCTGTCCTGGCTGCTGGTCATTATTGGGGGGAAATCGATGTCCAATCGGGTTCTTGACGTGGAGCAGAAATAAAGGCTGCCTTAAGACGGATGTTTATCAGATTTGCAATGAGAGGCTTTTATCATCAACTAATGACCGCATTGTTCTTTTTCTGTGCAAAAAGGAAGAAAAAAAACTTTGGTTGGAGATGAGTAACGTGTATATGTGTGCTTGTGTTCATTCAGAGGCATGACTAGTCTGAAGACTCAGCTTCCTCATAGGATTCTGCTTCCTTCCAACAAATTTATTCCTGCAGCCAGCATCGTCACACACCAAGTGACAGCACTTAATAACTACAGTTTGCAGCTCAACAACAGAAAAGTAAACACCATGCATCATGATAACAGCTAACAGTTTGACAGATTCATTCATTCCTCTGATACATTAGTTTGATTTATTTAGAACTGATCATATTAGGCTGGAATTATGGTCACATGTGCCTTAAGTGAAGAACATGGGGCTGTCAGGGCTTACTGCATGGTGGGAAGAAGTTACATAGGATTGTGCTGCCACCGTGTGGACGAAATGAGCATTACAGCTCAGCGTTTTTAATATTAAATACAAATTTAAGTTAATAAATTTTAAATTTTCAAAAATTTGATCTTAAAAAATAACATTAAACTGAACAAGAAAAATCTTTGCATTTTCTCCAAAGAGGCCGTGTGAATGCTAAGTGCTAGACGAAGACGTTCAAATGAGCCGAACAGAAGCTAAAATGCAAAAAATATGCAGCTAGAGCCAGAGATCAAGAGGATAAAAGCTAAAACTAATAAAAACAGTAGCTAGAAACTAACATCAAATATTAGCACAGCTAAGGCCAATAAAACAGCAGGAAAATGTTATAAACAGCAGAACCATGGCTTAAAATTAAATTAGCACATTAGCTGAAAGCTAAAATTAGCTAAATATTAGATAAAAACTGAAGCCTGCAAAATAGGAGTTAAAGTTGTCGAAACAGTAGCTAAAAACTAAAGCCAATAAGCAGTAAGTAAATGCTAAAATGAGCAAAACTAGCTGAAAGTTAAACTTAGCACACCATTAGCTAAAAGCTAAAATGAGCTAAATATGGGATAAAAGCTGAAGCCAGCAAAATAGGAGTTAAACGCAAAAGCTAGCAAAACAGTCCTAAAATTACAACAGCAGTAGATAAAAGGTAAAGCCAGCAAAACAGTGGCTAAAAGCTAGCTAAAATGAGAAAGACACTACCTAGAAGCTAAAATCAGCAAAACATTAGGTAAAACTTAAAATTAACACAACAGTAGCAAAGAGCTAAAACTAACAAAAGAGCTAAAATGATTAAAATAAAATAGTAGCTAAAACCAGCAGAATAGTACCTAAAACACAAAACTAAAAAAAATAAAGTTAAAAGCTAAAATAAAAAATATGCTTTCATTTCAATGAAACTAAAATGATAAAATTAAAACGTGCAGAAGACACTATAAACAGAAAAGCCATTGTAATCAATATATGAAATCTGGAACAAGAAAACTTATTTTGGGATAACAGCTTAAAATGGTCATATATCCCACAATAAACCAACTAAATTGAGAGATTAATTTTTTAATGTTCTTATAAATTATTACGGAGCTTATTACAGTCCTTAAAAAGTAAATAGTTGCCATGTTTGTGCTTCCATTTTCGTAATAATTTGTGTAACTGTATGTAAGGCTGGAGTTTGAGCGCACAGTTGTGCGCATGCTCAGATACATTCACGACTCGAGCCGTTTCTTCGGCAATCTCCGTGGTTTGGCCCCCCTGCATCCTCGGCATTTTCCGTGACTTTCCGGTCTTTTCCGCCGCCAGTCGAATCCTCCTCGGCAGAGCTGGGTTTTTTCGCTGTCGTCGTCTCCCTCGTCCTCCTCTCCGTGTTGTTGTTCTCGGTGACGCGACGGAGGTGTAGCCTGACGCGGTCTCTTACGTGTCGGTCTGAATAAAAGTGGAGCTCCGTAGACCCGGGAGTGACGAAGCGAGTCTGTGTTGGTAAGAGGATACGCATCCGATGTTTGCTAAACAGATAGATGGCTGCCCGGACACGATATTTGTGCTCACTTTCCGCAAAGGGGCCAACAAAGAAATCATGGCGGCGGTGTTGCAGAGGCTCACAAAATGAGTCAGTCTGCAAGGTTGGCTCAACTGAGACATAGGTATTAAAATGGGAGTGGGCTTCATTTTCTTATTAAATAAACCGCTTAGGCAATAACTGTCTGAAGCACTTAGCCCTGTAACGCTAACTCGAGTTTAAATGTGTTGAATTAAAAGCAAACCGAGAGGAAACTAGTAAGTGGAAGTGTCTTAGTTCTTCGGGAGGAGGGAAAAAAGTGTCTTACAAAAACATTCAGACATTTCCCTCCATACAGGCTTTCCAGTTAGCATCACAACGATGTCCAACCAGGGCGACTTTAAGGAATACTGCGAAAAACGCCTAACTGAGACACACATTTAAAGCCAAATCCGAGCAGAAATTGACCAATAATATGTTTAAATAAAATTACACGAAACGGTGCTGTCAGTCATTGCATTCCCGTTAGCATGCTAACTAGTAGCATGCTAACCAGTTAAACTGCTAGCTAAAAAGCGTCCTTGTGTTCCGAGGTGACATAGCTGTTAAATTCCTGCTTTTTTTTTTTTTTTTTTTTAAATCTTCGATTCCAGTTTTTGTTTAATGGTTTCATATAATTTTAGTAAACAAGACTGCAGCTTGTTAGCTGTAGCATCTTTAGCTAAACCACACCCTCCTTCCCCTTCCGTGTCCAAACCTCCAGGTTTTCTGCTGCGGAGCTGCTTGTGTTTTTTGCAGAGCAATGCGAGGAAATATCGCGATATTTGACAGAAACAGCTTTTGTTTTTGTGTAATAAATGTATCTACATGCACACGTTACCTAACAAACAGAGCTAAACTGTAGGCATCCTTTTCTGTGATACTTATAATTAAACTATCACTTTGTAAGAACATGATATAAAGCCCAAATAAATCAGTTTTATTTAATGCCTTTTTTTAGACTTTGCATTGCAATAAGTTTAAAAAAAATCCAAAATGTGCCTTGATGTTAGCTTTGAATTGTTGCTTGTTTACTTGTTTGCTCACGCTGCTTTTCTTTTCTGAATTTTGCAGATTTTAGATGAGCATGGAGGCCGGCGCAGAGGCACAGCAAAGTGGTGAAACAGCTGTCTCAGAGTCCGAGGCCCAGCACATCACCCTGGCTCAGGTAAATCTCGCCACCGGGGCAGATTCACGCGTCGCAGCCGCCCGACTGTTGCCAAACCGAGGCCTGGTCGCCGCTTTTGCATACAAGCCGTTTGCGTGTCGTTGCAGGTGTCCTTAGCGGCAGGCCAGGTGACATCCAGTAGTCCCACGGTCACTGTGGTGCAGCTGCCGAACGGTCAGACGGTCCAAGTGCACGGGGTGATCCAAGCTGCCCAGCCGTCGGTCATTCAGTCCCCACACGTCCAGACGGTGCAGGTACGGGGACATGAAAGTGGCATTTTCTTTGTAAGACATATACTGATACTGACACGGCTCTGGGTAAACATTTTTATCCTCATTGAACGTGCGTCTGATGTTTTAAGTCCTGTGATTTTCAGATTTCCACTGTTGAGAGTGAAGATTCCCAGGAGTCTGTTGACAGCGTCACAGATTCTCAGAAGAGGAGAGAGATTTTGTCCAGGCGGCCTTCTTATAGGTCTGTTTTTACACTGGAGATCGGAACACCTTTTCATTATTGATAGAAATTTGGAATGTTTCATTAAGATTTGGCTGCGATTGTTACATTTCACAGGAAGATTTTAAACGACTTGTCGTCGGATGCTCCTGCGGTGCCTCGAATTGAAGAAGAGAAATCAGAAGACGACTCCGCCTCGGCCATAACCACCGTCACTATGCCCACTCCCATCTATCAGACCAGCAGCGGCCAGTACAGTAAGTCCTTTTATTTCCAGGACGCTGGTGTTATTTATTTAATAATCAGTGAGCTGTGCATTTTAAAACAGTGTTTTCTTTCTTCAGTTGCCATAACCCAGGGTGGTGCCATTCAGCTGGCCAACAATGGCACCGATGGAGTTCAGGGCCTGCAGACGCTGACGATGGCCAACGCTGCCGCGGCCCAGCCCGGCGCCACCATCCTGCAGTACGCTCAGACCAGCGACGGGCAGCAGATCCTAGTTCCCAGCAACCAAGTAGTTGTACAAGGTGAGGCACGATGACTCCCAAGTTTTTTGCTCAGAGATCGAGAAAATGTGTTAAATTTTCATAATTCATCCCATCTCCCTGTCAGCTGCTTCCGGCGATGTCCAGACCTATCAGATCCGCACAGCTCCAACCAGCACCATCACTCCTGGGGTCGTCATGGCAACTTCGCCTGCACTGGGAACAACCGGAGCCACGGAGGAAGTGACGCGCAAAAGGGAGGTCCGACTGATGAAAAACAGGTACACTTTCTGTTCGGGAGGAACCGTACATGTATCCGTAGGGTGACGACGCATCCGCTGGTCACCGCTGGTCACTGCTGGTCACCGCTGGTCAGTCTGACATCCGGTTTTGATGATGCTGGAGCTCCTGCTCTGGACAGTCTTTTCCCTGATGTCCAGTTTTGCCACACAAGAAACAGATGTTAAAACCATAATCTTCTCGCTGTCCTCCACTGCCTCTTCCTCCTCTTCTTTTTCTCATTCAGACGTGGCTCCTCAGCTGCGACGTCAGGTTGGAGCCCTTTTCAAAAGGTGACCCTCAGATGGGGCAGTGTCTCCATGCCGTGTTGTTAGGCTTCTCCAGGCCGCTGTGGATTTCAAACACGTCCATCACGTGATGAATAAAGTCATCTGTGAGCTCACCTGGTCGGTGTTTACAGGTGTTAATTCTTGTCATGTCCACTTTGGTGGGGAAGGCACAGTTTGCCGCATCAACGAGGCCAGCCACAGAATTCCAGTAGCCACAGTTGTCAGCACGTTCAGAATTTGGATGCACCAGACATTCAGCCGGATCCTTAAAGTCTCTGGCCACCTTCTGGAGGTCGCTGGCTTTCAGTTTGACAGCTAACCAGCATCTTATTTCTGCACCTGTAGGGGGAAACTCTTGGCAGAAAACTTGAAATTGCTGAGACTGCTGCATCAGATAGATGGTTTGCAGCATCCTCCACATCAGCCGAGGCCGTGGTGGTGGGGATAGATCAGGATTTGGGAAATAGCCCTCATACATCTGGGGTTGAGTTGCAGATTTTGGCTTCGGATCCTTGCTTCTGGTCTTCATTTGTGGAGAACCGACAGGTCCTTCTTTCCTGTTCCTTTTATTTTACTCAAAAGAAGTCTTGCGTGATAAATTTGGGATATTGAGTTCATTGGATCCCAGTTTCTCTATGAACTGCAGCCTGTTCGATTCAGAAATGTTGGAAACTTTACTTTTCAGTCTTCTGCACAAATCTGCAAGGTTACATCAAACATCATTAAACATTAAATGTTCCAGAAGACTGCACTTTGCAAACAGCCCTGGCAGAAAAGCAGCAAAGAAATATGCAGTTTAAACACTCTGCACCAAACAGAGCGCGGCAGCCGGAAACCCTGCCTGTTTAACTGTGCAGGAAGAGCTCTGCTGAGCCGCGGAGGGAGAGGTGTACGTACGGCAAGCAGTTGTATCATTTAAGCAATGCTTTGAAAAGTACAGTGGCAAGCCATTTCCATACTTATTATAAAAATCCCTGATCTAAAATTCCATTTTCTCACAGCAGCATTCAGCTTGCTGATATGTTTGAGTCTTTCACGTTTTATTTATTTATATCTTAGCTTAAGAGACCTTATTCAGTTCTGTTGCTTTTTATTTTGCATAAAGTCTGGTTCAAATATAAAGCAAACTCCTCAGTCTTTGTTTTAAATTATAATATTTCTTAAGGCACAGAGAGTAGGGGTGTAATTTAGTTTAACAAGAAAGAGAAACAAATGCCAAATTCTACTCTTTTTTTTTTTTGCCAACTGGTAATTTCACAGTAAAATAAAAAGTCAAAAAGTCCTTTTTTTAAAACCAACTTGAACTGTAGAGGCCATGTGTCAAACAGAAAGTTTGATAAACTCCAGAAAAGTACACCTTAAATCTAATAAATCCACACATTTAATTACGTTTGATTTCGATGTGTCTTGCAGAGAGGCGGCCCGAGAGTGTCGCAGGAAGAAGAAGGAGTACGTCAAGTGTCTGGAGAACCGCGTGGCCGTGCTGGAGAACCAGAACAAAACCCTCATCGAGGAACTCAAAGCCCTTAAAGACTTGTATTGCCACAAGTCTGAGTAAAAAGCACCTGGCGGCGGCGGCGGG
>NC_051452.1:7693252-7720857 GCF_001649575.2 Kryptolebias marmoratus | reverse complement strand
CACACACACACACACGTACAGACTCAGCTCAGAGCGTCTGGAAGCCACTCCTTTTCTACTTTTCTGCTTTCTTTAAAACAACGACAAAAAAAAAGTGCTGATGATTTTGTGAAGTGACTCAAGCGTCTCATCGGTTTCCCATAAAAGGGGCGGGGCGGCGTTCCCCAAACGACCGTGGAGAAGACTGCAAACTGTTCTGTGGCGACGCAACAAAACAAACTGTTCTTTCGACGCCACGCAGGGAAGCATTCCAGTCACTGGTGCCTGCCCGGTCAAACTGGGTAACATCACCAGCAAACACCCCGACTTTGCTCATTCGCTCGGATAATTCGGACCTTTTAGCGTGCAACATTGATACTCTTACGCTCTCGCATTAAGAACACCTGTTACCTAATTACACTTTGAACTGTACATTGTGTTTTGGACATTTTATCTTTGACCTGTGTTTTTGTTTTAGCACAACGCCAGCTCCAAAGAAGTTGGGACGTTGTGTAAAATGTCAATTAAAACAGAGTTCAGTGATTTGCAGATCTCACAAACCCGTATTTTCTCCCCAGCCGATCACAGTAAACCTCTCAAATGTTTAAACTCAGAAACGTGTTTTTTGGAAAAATCAGATACTTTTGAGTTTTACGGCAGCGGCACATCTGAAAGTTGTTCCAGATCCGTTGTAATTTTGTGAACGGTTTCCCACACCACTGACCTGGGTCATCTTTGCTGGATTTTTATTTTTCACAATGCGTCAAACGTTTTTGTAGAGAGGTCTGAACTGCAGGCAGGACAGTTCAGCACCCGGACTCGTCTCGTATGAAGCCCTGCTGCTGGAATGATGCAGTCTGCGGTTAAGATTGTCTTCCTGAAATATGCAAGACCTTCCCTGAAAAAGACGGATGTTCAACAGATGTTCTTAAAGCTGTATGCATTGATGGAGCCTTTCCAGATGTGTAAGCTGCCCGTATCAGAGGCACTAATGCACCCCCATGCCATCAGAGAGGCAGGCTGGATGGTTTGGACCCGTTCTCCTGTTTGGTCCAGAGGAGACACATCTGTTCACATCTGGCTTCTTCTTTGCCTGATAGAGCTTTAAGCAGCATTTCTGGACGGCACGGTGAGCTGTGTTTACAGACAGTGTTCCTGAGCAGAACCAGAACCAGCCTTGACCTTTGACCTTCAGAGATTTCTCCTGTTTCTTCCAACCTTTTGATGATGCCCTGAACTGTAGCTGATGGGATATTTAAAGTCTTCCCCATTTTTTTTATCGAGGAGCTTTATTCTGAATTTTTTTTTTTTCATTTTTCGGGTTTTTGTGTTTACTGTCTTCCACTGCGAATAAAATCCGGGCTCAGGAGATTTGCAGATCATTGCATTCTGTTTATATTTACATTTAAAACAACATCCCAACTTTTTCTCTACTGGCGGTGTACATTCAAAGCTTCCTTTAGGCATTGTTTTATTTTTATTTTTTCACATCAGTTAATTCGTTAGCCCCCCGAGGACACAGCGAACTATAAAAAACGGATTTCACGTTGAATGCAGCTTTAAAAAATGCAGTGAATTTGGAACGTTTAACAGAAACTCTTGAATACTTTGGAGTTTTATCCAAATCCAAGCAGGAAACGGGCAACGATCAAAACGTTAAGGCTCGATGATTTTAATTTCACCTGATAAACGGTTAACCTAGTTTTTAAATATTTATTTTATCATTTGTACAATTTACTCCTAAATTTACTTAGAAAATACGAAACTAATGAGCCTTAATAGTTTTTCTGTGACAGAAATACTTTGTATTTTTACAGTGACACCACCGATCGCTGAATGGGTGGATCGCAAAAATGTCAACAAAATCTCAATTCTGTACAATTTGTAGCAAAAAAACAAAACAAAACAATGTTCTCATTTGGAGGTTGTTGCATTTTGATTATATCAAAAACTGCGTATTTTCTGCCAAGTCTGTCTCCAGAATGATGTTTTTAGGGAAAACGGCGTGTGCAATTTCCTTGCTTTTACAATCCGAGAACATTTCAAAACTACAGCAGTTCGATTTTAGGAAATAAGAGATTGTTTTATTGCTCGTTAATCATGCAGCCTGAGAAGAGGATTGTAAAAAATGTGACCAAATCAAAAAAAAAGAAAAAAAAAAGTATTGAACAAAGTGAATATTTTCATGACTGCCATCTTGTACACTTTTAGTATTATGTAGTCATGTATGCTTTTTATGTTGCTTTTTATTATTTTATTTTTTTTATCCAGTTTATGTATGTCAACATGTATAAAACAGTGGATTATGTTTGAGCTATATATTTGGCAGCTGTTAATAAACATTTCTGCTAATTTTAGGTGGTTTTTAAACGTCTTCTTGTTTATAAACCCCCCCTCGTTGGGAGTTTACGTGCTTTGTATAAATGGATGTCCCGCTCTTCGTCGTAGTGGACCTCCTCCACGTCGAAGCGACGCCTGAGGAGGCTCAGGAAGTTTGTGTCTCGCTCGTAGCGGATCTTGCACGCCAGCAGCACCACCGTGGCGTCGGAGCAAAGGTGCTCCAGAGTTCGAATCAGAGCCTGGAACGTGTCCTCCAGGTAAACGATGTCCGCTCCCAGAACCAGGTCGAATCCCCCCGCCGGGTAGCGTTCCAGGCCCTCGCCCCAGGTCAGCTCTGAGATGACCACCGGTTGCCGGAGCTCCGGGCTCAGGTTGGCCTCCACGTTGGCAGAGAGGAAATCCAGGGCTGCCTGTCGGTCCGTGATGGTCACATGAGCGCCTGGAAGAGAGCAAACCGCTCCGTCATGTTTTCAGCTCAGAGACTGACGGGTTTAGGGTCAGGACGGAAGCTGAGGGCAGCCATACCTGCAGATGTTGGTTTTAACGCTGGTGTAGATGTCCTTTTTAAACATCTAGCTTTTAGCTAGCCTTTTACTACAATTAGCTTTTAGCTGGCCTTTTGCTACATTTAGCTTTTACCTTGCATTTTACTACATTTTGCATTTAGCTTGCCTTTCGCTACATTTAGCTTTTAGCTGGCCTTTTGCTACATTTAGCTTTTAGCTTGCATTTTGCTACTTTTAGCTTTTATGTAGCATTTTGCTGCATTTACCTTTTAGCTTGCCTTTTGCTACATTAAGCTTTTACCTAGCATTTTACTACATTTACCTTTTAGCTTGCATTTTGGTACATTTACCTTTTAGCTTGCATTTTGCTTCTTTAATCTTCTAGCTAGTGTTCTGTTTCTTCTAGCTTTAACAGCTCAGTTTTAGCTTCTTTATACTACAGCAGTCATTCAGCTGTCAGAGTTAAAACTTGGGTTTGTGATGGAAATAAATTCTTAAGCATGTCCTCCCCCGGCTTCCGTACCTCACTGATGTAATGTGTTTTTATTTACCCAGCACAGCCGCCACAATGCCAACTAATCCGGTGCCTGCTCCCAGCTCAATCACCCTCTTCCCCTTTAACTCCACTTTCCCCAGCTCCAGATACAAGCACATGACAACAGCCTGTGGAAACAAGAGTCAGAAGTGAGTTTTAATCCCATTTATTGTCGGTTTGTTGCCCCTAAATGCCACTCACAGCGTCCCACACCACCGCTGCCACACCGAGCTTCTTCCAGTCCTGAGCAAGGCGGATATTCCGGTCTGCAAAGCGGAACTGCGCCGATGAATTGTGGAATTTGGAAAGAACGGGTAACGAGTTTTGCACATAAGGAACGAGAGCCATGCTTTAAATGAGAAATTTATATTCTTATTCTTCTTCTGATATTCACGGAGGTTCGCTGATTTTCTTCGTCGCTACCGCCACCTTCTGGGCTCAGACATAGTTCCACTTTTTTAATTCACTGAATTATTTTGTCTAACTTGCTGCTCTTGTTTCCAAAAAAAAATAGGTGCTTAGTTTTGTATTAAATATTCACAGCAACAAAACACTCTTACTTAATCTCAAACAGTTCGTGTCGCTCTTTGACAGTGTGGATATATAGATGAACAATTTTAGCCAATCACCTTACAGCTCCGATGATATTAACCAATCAAAAATCCCGTATTTGTAATGGGCGGGACTGGCTGAAGGAGGCGTGGTCTGTACATGAAATCTATCAAATGCGTTAAGGTAGCTTCCGTTTTGTTTGCTGTTTAAACTTTCAAAATAAAAGCATAATCATATAATCTCTCTCCATTGCAAGACATTCAGAAGGAACGTATAGAAGCCATTTGCATCTAAAAGGTTCTAGTTTTTCCGGTCTAAGTGGTTTACAGAGGCTTAAAAATCAAGGATCCAGCTGACCTACATGACAAAAGCCTGAAAGAACAAAACAAAACAACAAGCCTTGTCTGCATGTGCAGGTGTGTTTTACTGTCTGTTAGCAAAATATCTCATTAACGACTGGACGGATTATAGTAAAACTCTAAGTGAATAATCCTTGACTTCACATCTACATCTGATTAACATTCGGAGTCAACCTGAATCAAGATGGCTGCCACAGCTAATCAAACTCAGCTGTCACAAAAATGGCTACAAGTCAGTTAGTTTAACATGAATTGGGCTAAAACTTCGCATGGTGGTAGCTGAGACTGATCCCCAACACGTACTCTGAGCACCAACTCATCGCACAAGACCTTTGCTTAAAACTATGGCATTAACTATTGGAGTCAACCCTTTTTGTCTGTTAGCAAAATATCTTAAAGGGGCGTGTCCTCCTAAAGAACCACTGGATGGATTTTTGTGAAACTCTCGGGAAGTAACCACTGGGTGTACCTCTCCAGCTGATTAACTTTTGGAGCTGGTCCAATTCAAGATGGCTGCCACAGCCAACTGACCTTACTAAACACAGAAATGGCTCTAACTCAGTCGATTTTAAAGATATTGAGCTCAAGTTTGATGTGGTAGTAGCTGAGACTACTACTAGACACATACTCTGAGTGCTAAGTGATCTGTTTGTCTGTTAGCAAAATATCTCATAAACCTCCGGACAGATTTTAACAAAAGTAATCCCTTTCTGTACATCTACAACTGATTAGAGTTATTGGATTTAAAACCAGACTAAGCTTGTGGTTTAAAATATAGAGAGCCTTCTTGGCTAGGCCTTGTTTTCGCTACAGAAATCCTTTTGGTTGTTTTGTTTTTTAATGTGAGGATTTCATTTCACCTACTGTTTTTTTTTTCCTTTGAATGACTGTGCTTTTATTTTGGAAGCGAATACCCGGAAGTAGCTGTTTATCTCAGCAGCTAGCATCGCCTTGACGCTCAAGACGTGTGTCCTGTAATGCGACGAGATGGACGCTTGCCATATTATTAATAACCGCTTCTTTTCCGCTTACTTAGTCCCCCTGAGAGGTTTTTCCAGGCGCTGAGTCCGTCCGAGAGTTTAGTTAGGTAAAAACAAACTGTGTCAGAGAGTCTTCGGCTGCGGTGAAAATGGATTGATCCACTCCGCTCAGAGGCAGAGGGGGGGCGGAGGGAAGAAGCCGAGAATCATGGACTGAGGTGCGGGGCTGTTAGCCATGGAGGGAGACAGAGGAGCCCTGTGGTCGTTTTTCGTCATGATAGACTCCGTCCAGTAAAATGAGTTGATGTTTGTTACTAATCCGGCGTCCAGAACGACTCGATCCACGCGAGCGAAGTGCGCTGGTGCCGAGCTGCGCACACGCCCTGAATATGTCAGCTGTCCTGCTCAGGCTGCAGATGTCATTACATTGATCCCATTCTGCTCTGGAGCTGGATTCTTACCCTCTGCAGCTTGGATAGCCTTTGTTTTACTAACCTAAACTAGTTGTCTTTGTGTAGCTGAAACATCCAAGTTGATTATTAGTCCCAAATATTTAGCAGAAACTTTGCATTTTCTTTAAAAAAAAAAAAAACTGGCCCCTAAGAGGTTGAACTTTGACCCCTGAAGTGCAGTGTTGTTAGCAGGAGGTCCCGCCCCAGTTTTATGGGCGCCGGCTGTGGCTGTAGTCAGACATGGGGGGTTCGGTGTCCTGCTGCATCTCCCCCGGGGAGAGTCCGAAGATCCTGCGGAGACACGTGGACCTGGACGAGTGTCCCATCACCACCACCGAGGACGTGAGCGAAGACACGGGGACCTACCTGCAGCACATCAGTGACAGGGAGCTCCCTGACGGTGCGTTCCCGTCCCGTCAGCGGTGTCCTGGTCTTGGAGGGCCACCGTCCTGCAGGCTTCAGATGTGTCCCTGTCCCTCAGCAGGTCTTCAGGTTCTGCAGCCTGTTGGTCACTCAGTCATTCAGATCAGACGTGTCCCAGCAGAGAAACACCTAAAACCTGCAGGATGTTGGTTCTCCTGGACCAGGTCCAGGACACCGCTGCGTTACACTGACTGGTGCTTCTGCTCAAATCTTTTGTTTTGTCAAATCGATGTTTTGTGCAAACAGAATTGGCCCAGGAGGCGAACCCTTCGGACCACCCCAGAGCCAGCACCCTCTTCCTCAACAAGTCCCAAACTGATGGTGGGTATTTCTCCACAGATGGTGTTTCATTGTTGCCTTTTCTGTCCGTTTTACTAAGTTTGTTTCCTCTTATTCTAGTGCGGGAGAAGAGGAAAAGCAACTACATGAACCATGTAAGTGACGAGTCGTGGAGGAAAAACAAGTTCATCCTCATAAATTATAAAATAATAGAGTTCATATTAAGAAGGATCTGCGATTTACCGGGTTCTAAAATGATTTAAATTGGACTTTATTTGTCCAAAAACACACAACAGACTCCAAAATGTCAGTGTTTATTATATAAAACTTAAAGTTCTGGAGTATAAAGGTGTGTGGTAACTCAACACCAGGGCGGTAAGGCATCAGCAATGACCTCAAAGAAGGATATGTCGCTGCCCATCAGTCTGGGAAGGGTCAAAGGTCGTTTCCACACTATTTCGATTCAGTCAATCCTCAGAAAATAAGATTATTCACCAGTGAAGCTGCCAGTCTTCCCAGGAGTTTGCAAATTCACCCTAAGGGCAGACCGCGCAATGCTCAGAGAGATGACAAAACCCAAGAGCTCCGTCTCAGACTGTACGGTCCTCACTTACCAGGTTAAAGGTCAAAGGTCAAGACAGGACAATTAGAAAAAGACTCAAATTACAAACTTCAGGTTTGCCTCTAAATGAACCCCAGAACAGATTCTTTTACACAGATGAGACAAAAGCAGAGATGTTTACCCCTAATTACGGAAACATACCAACTGTTGAGCACGGCGGTGGAGGGGTCATGATTTGGGCTCGTTTTGTAGCTTCTGGGCACCGAGCCGACCATTCTTTAATAAAACCTGTGGAATGTGTTGTGTGTTTTTTTTAGTCCTGACGTTGAAATCCAGAAGAATTAAAAGCAAACCTAACGTGAATAATTTCTGTTTGTTTCCCGCCCAGACGTCTCCGGGGCTTCTGACTAAAAAGTTCAGCTCCTGCTCGACGATATTCATCGACGACAGCACAGTCAGCCAACCCAACCTGAAGAGCACCATCAAATGGTGAGCGCTCCGCCCACAAACCTCTCTGTCCGGTTTGAAATTCTGATGTTGCTGTCAACGAGTGATCGGTTGTTTTTCTCCGTTGATCTTCCAGCGTCTCGTTGGCCATTTACTATCACATCAAAAACAGGTAGGACAAGTTAGACATATTGTCTTACAAATGGTAGCAGGATGGAAAAGATGGAAGCTGTTATTTGACAAATCTTAAGTCGTCTTAAAATTCCAGCAACACTTTAAAAAACCATTGGGTCTCCAGCTCTGCCCAAATGATTTCAGGTCCAGGGGACGAGTGTCTAAACTTGGAATCTTAAACACACGTAGTTTTTATTCTGTAGCGTTCCGAGCTTTATTTACGAGTTTGAAGTGGTGGTTTATCCAGGAGACCCCTTAAAGGAATAGTCCGCTCATTTTTAGCGTCTGGTTCTGTCTAATAGTTGGTCCGCCTCTTCGGCGTCTTCAGTTCAGACGTTTGTGTAAGTCCTGTGGGACGGACACGTTCAGCAGCCTCAGGACACCTACAGACGCCGTTCAGAAGTTTAATTTATAGCGTTCTGTCGCACCAATATGACGGTTTTTAACAAGAACTGTTTTATTTGCATAAAAGCACGATAAAGTCCCTGCAGAGCGCAAAGGGGCGTGTCCTCTCGTGATGATTGGCCCGATCCACAGAACCAGGAAGCACAGACACAGATAAATTAGTTTGTATTCTTTCATTAAAGAAATAAACCCACAGATGACAGGAAAATAACATTTCTTTACGCTTCTTGAAGCTTGTTTTCTTCTCTTATGATAAGAATAAAGTTGGAGTTTTGGGCAGAAGCTGCGTTGGCTGCCCTCAAATTTTCCTCTTAATGGTTTAAAATTAATAACCTATTTGTTTGCTTCTTGCTTGTTGCAACTTTAAAAAAAATGCTTTGCTGGTATCCATTTAAAAATGTGTAAATATTTAATATTTCTTTAAAAAGGTTCACGGTTAAGTTTTGATTCCTGTGTTTTTTGTTGACAGTTTATCAGAATATAGAGTTTAAATCAGTTTTTTGTGGTGCTGAAAGCTTTACAAAGCATAACACCACCATCGTATTTGAACAACTGACTCAGTTTAACGTGATTTTTGCAGAGACTCAAACCGCTCACTGGATATATTCGACGAGGAGAAGCACCCTCTGTCGGTGAGTTTTTGTTCGCACCAAGCAGATCCTTTTTTTAAAAAAAGCTGAATAATAAATGACGAGGAATCTTTGCCCCGCAGAAAGAAAAAGTGCCGGATGATTACTCTGTGGTGGACCCAGAACACAAGCTCATCTACCGCTTCATTCGGACGCTCTTCAGCTCCGCTCAGCTCACCGCCGAGTGCGCCATCGTCACTTTGGTAACACCCCCTTCGCCCCTTCTAACCCCGCACGCTCCGCTCGCCTGAACTAACCGCCCCGTGTGTTAGGTCTACCTGGAGCGGCTGCTGACGTACGCCGAGATCGACATTTGCCCGTGCAACTGGAAGCGCATCGTCCTCGGCGCCATCCTGCTGGCCTCCAAGGTGTGGGACGACCAGGCCGTGTGGAACGTGGACTACTGCCAGATCCTGAAGGACATCACCGTGGAGGACATGTGAGCGCCCAAAACATTTGCGTGCCCACCGCGTCCTCCTCGTAAGGTGGGCGTCTTAGAATGAACCTGCTGAATGTGTTGGACAGGAACGAGATGGAGCGCCACTTCCTGGAGCTGCTCCAGTTCAACATCAACGTCCCGGCCAGCGTTTACGCCAAGTATTACTTTGACCTGCGCTCCCTGGCGGACGACAACAACCTCAGTTTCCCTCTGGAGCCGCTCAGCAACAAGCGAGCCCAGAAACTGGAGGTTCGTATGGTTTAAATCATCCGTTTTATTTAATATTTCACTGGGCTGCAACTCCAAAATGTCTCCCAGCGTCCGCGGGCGCTCACAGTCATCTTTGCATGAGTTGTAGAGGTTGAACTTTGACCTTCCCTCACTTTAGTTTCCATAAAATCCGAAGCGCCGGAGCTTTCTGATGACAGGAAACGTCCGAAAGTGCAAAAAAAAACTCAGATGATTCAGAACAGGAAACTAGCTAAAGCCTAAAAAGACAAAAACTGGCTAAAAGAAACAAAATTCAAGCTAAAAGCCAAAAACAGCAAAGGCTAACTAGAAACTAAAAGGAGCTAAAGGGTAATTAAAAGTGTTAAAAGTACCAGAAGTCTTGCTAAAAGTAGGAAAAGAAGATAAAAATAGTCAGTTTGCTGAAGCAGATTACAAAGGGAACAATCATTTTCAAGGAACTGAAGAGATCTTTGTGGGGAAAATATGTGGAAATAAAGTGAAATAAACAGAAACCAAACAGCCGAGCTGAACGTTTTCATTTATGAACGACTAAAATGGCAGAAAAAAATAAAATAAAACAGGGAAACAATTCTGTGACTCAGACAATCAATAAAAAAAAAAACTCCAAGTCTGCCTGTCTTCGTTTGAAAGTGTCCTCCTTCACAGGAAGTCAAGTTTAATTTATTTTTTAAGCACTTTACAGCATGAAAACACAAAAATATAAACAGCTAAACTTATCTAAAACATGAGCTAAGATGATCTAAATTAAATAAATGAGCAAAAGTGACAGAAACAGATGAAAAACTAAGCTTTAAAAAGCTAAACTTATCTAAAACAAGTCGTACTAAAGATAAAAGATACAAAGATATAATAAACTAAACTAGGATTTAAAAACCTCAGCTGAACAGAAGTGATAAAAGCTAGGATATAATAAACTGATGGGACCCGAAGGCTGACTAAGAGGTTAAATCAGAAACGTGGAGGCAGACCGAGGCGGCCAGGAATCCTGGTTTCCACGCCGGGTCACACAAGATGGCCGCTGCTGTTTTCTTGCCTTCAGGTCTTCTCCAGCAGCTGCAGCCCGGTCACATGGGAGCTTTTTTTGTGTCAGTAACAGTTTTTTGTCGCCTCTCGTCTCCAGGCCATCTCCAGGCTGTGCGAGGACAAGTACAAGGACCTGAGCCGGTCCGCCATGAGGAGGTCCGTCAGCGCCGACAACCTGGTCGGCGTCAGGAACTCCCAGGCCGTGCTGTCCTAAGGCCGGGACGGCGCCGCGTTCATCCGAGAGACGTTATTTTTTTTTTTAAAAAAGTAGATAAATATCTGTGACGGCTAAACGTGCAACACTATACCACGATGAGTCCAGTCTGTGTGTTTTAATTCCAAGGTAAAAGCATGATTAATGTTGGAGGAAAAACAGCATCGAAATGCTTCCAGAAGCTGCACAAGTTCTTACTGTTTTCTTCTAGTTTTTTTTATTTTTATTTTTAACGTTTGTCGACATTTTGGGGGCAACAATATTCGCCCCCCGTCTCCCTTTCTTTTCCATCGGCGCCGACGCGGCAGACTGTTTGGGACTACCCTGTGGTGTAGTTCCGCCCACAGAGGAACGAGACGACGACGTTCTGCTTACTGTGTAGGCTCCTATAGCTGTGAACTGTATGAGACTTTATTTAAATGGAATAAACTTCACTCGCTGTTTCAAGTTGACGGTGGAGTCGGGTGGAGAACGGTGTGGTTCTTGGGTTGGTTCTCGAAGACGTTCCCTTTACACATATCAGTTTAAACAAAGACTTTAATATTCCTCATCTCTGTTCTCCTCGGCTTCTTTCAGGAAGGATTTTCTTCTTTTTGCTCATTTTAAGTTTTATTAAAATTGAATATGCCAACGAAGCACTAATTGACAAAAAAAAGCATAAGTGAGTCAATTTCACAGATACTGAGCTGAAATCTGGCGTGGTAGTAGCTGAGAATCATGAACAACACATACTTTGAGAGCAACATCTTTTCTTAAAAGTTTGGCATTTGGCACCCAATTTAGGATGTCTACCACAGCTAGTGAAACGACTGTAAATCAGTGAATTTTACAGATATGGAGCTAAAACTGGGCATGGTAGTAGCTGACAGTGATGCAGAACACATACTCTAACTGCTAACAGATCAGACGAGATATCATGAGGTTACACATAATTTTATTTATGTTTTTAAAGACTAAACACTCGTATGGAGTTGGTTTACAGTGTTTTTTTCTATTTTGGTCACTTAAAGCTGATTTTTTTTTTCTTTGTATTTCTATGTTTATTTGAAATAATTTATCACCTGCCATTTCTAGTCTTTGTTTTGTTTATGTCTGTGCCCAAAAGTCTTATTCTTTTGTCCTCATTCTCGACCTTTTTTCTGAGTCACGCAGAGCGGTAGTACCCCCGTACGTCCACAGGGGGGCGGTGCTGCTGCGTGTAAACCGCTGACCTAACTGCAGGTGAGAGATAAGTCCATGTGTTAATGCGACATCCTCCTGACTCTCTTAGATTTGGTGCAGCTCGTTTATATCATCCCTACGACAGAGTCCTCTCCAATCCGGAGGGGGGGGGGGGGGGCAAGTCGTGGAGACGGCTCGGATTTGACATTAGTGACAAATGTGCGGCATTATTTCCCCGTGAGCGCGTGATGACAGCTGTCACCGCGTGGAATGAGTGGTGCGTGTGCCCGCACGCCTGTGGCTGCGTGTGTCCTGTCGGGATCACGGTTCCAGTGCAGCTTCATTAATCTCTTATCGTCACGGGGCTTGTCTGAACTCTAAAAGAGGGCCACTCCGTTTACCCTCCACGCGCTCGGGTCACTCTTCTTATCACACAGCTGCACAATGTCACAGCACCGCTGCTGCTCTGAGCTTCTTTCTGCAGAGACGAGAAGACAGGAGGTCAGTTTTTGATGGAGGAGAAGTGATGGTGCGTTATGTCCTACACCTCCACTAACCCCCCTGCTTGTGCCTGATTCTGTTACAAAATTAAAGGCCAGCATTCTTTGAAGGAATGCATATCACCCGCTGCCTTCCATGTCAGAGTTTTTGGCTCAGATCATCTTTGTTAGGAACTAAAGCTTCAGCCATTTTGGTCAAACCTTGAGTGGCACAGTGGAGCAGCGGATAGAGCTGTCGCAGGATCGTTTCCAGACCTGGGGCCTTCCTGGGTGGAGTTTACATGTTCTCCCTGTGCTCCAGTTTCCTCCCACAGACCAAAAACATGCATGTTAGGTTCATTGGTAGTTCTAAAATTGTCCCCAGGTGTGAATGGTTGGTTGTCTCGTTTGTCTCTGTGTCCCTGTGATGGACGTGCGACCTGTCCAGGGTGTCCCCCGCCTCTCTCACAGTGAAGGCTGGAGATGGACACCAGCTCCTCGCGACCCGGAAAGGAGGAGCAGGTAAAGAGGATGGATGGATGGATGGATGGATGGATGGATGGATGGATGGATGGATGATCAAACCTTGAAAGTATCTTGATGCAAAACTGCCAGCTGTCCCTCTCAGAGTACATGTTGTGGATGACTCTCAGCTACTACCACTTCACAATTAAAGCTCAGTATCTTTACCGTTGACTGAGTTTTATCAATTTTTAGTTCTGGCTAAGGTTGGTTAGCTGTTGTGGCCATCTTGAATTGCCTAGCTTTGTGTTTTAAAATCGTGTGACAATATAAATATTGTTAAAGCTGAAAAAATAAAACTATATTTGAGTTTCTGTTTCTGTTTTGTATGTGACCATGCCTTCAGGACACCCACCATCGAATGGCACCCCTTCCATCACTACCTTGCTGCCCCCTCTTGTCGACCGCCGAGCCGGCTGCCGGTTTGTCTCTCCTCTAATGAGTCCGGTGTAGGAATTAAATCTAGTTGATTTTTTGTTTTTTTTCTTGCACCCCCTCCAGGTTCTGGCATCTGAGAGAAACAAATATCAAGACAACCAATCTGTCAGCGTTAGAGCAGTCATTAGGCAGATGCCAGGAGTCCAGCCTGGAATGGGAGCAGGGGGTGGGGAAGGCGAGGTTGAATCAGAGTAGCTGAGATGATACAGGGGGTCTAAACGACTGAAATGTTTCACATGACTGAGCCAACAGTCCTTTTCACAAATGCTCCCGTCATCACAAAACCGCTAATCTATAAACATGTTTTCATGTGCGCAGCAAAGAAGGAACTGTCGGCTGGGCTGTTTTGCTTTGTAGTGAAGGCAGAATGCACCCGTCCGACACATGCAGCATTTTTAGATTCACTGGGTTTTTTTTTTTTCTTTTTAATGAAGGAAGGATGTTTTGTAAGCAGATAAAGACTAAAAGTAAACTTGTGAGGCTCCGGATATATTTGCTGTTTTTCTGTTTTTTTCTGTTCAGTCATCTTGGTTTTATATTTTTTGTGGTTCTTGTAGATCTGTTTTCATTTGCATTTGGAGTTCTGCTCTTGTGTCTCACTGTTGTGTTTCCGTAGTTCTGTGCGTTCAGCCTGTCTTCATGTGTTTCTACTTACATTCAGTCTTGCGTATTTCTAGTTTCAGTTTCCAGTGTTGCCCAGTGTCTTTTCTGTTCTGCCCTCAGTGTGTTCCTCAGTGCCTTCCACTCCCCTCCACACCTGTCTCCTGTTGTAATCACTCACCTGTTCCCTCGTCAGCCCAGCCTTTATGTTCAGTCTCTGGTTCTCGTCGGTGAAGCGTTGTCGCAGTAGTACGCCACATTATTCTTTAATGTTTACCTTTTGGGAGTTTGCTGCCCTGTCCTCCTTTTGTTTTTGTGTTTTAGTTTGTCGAGCTCCTCATGTTGCCTGCGTTCTGGGTCCAACCTTTAACCACCCAACCTGGTTTAACAAGTGAAATTGCATTTCTGCAAAAATGCAGTGTGAATGCTGGATGACTTTGCAAAAATTTGCCTAAAAATTGAAACTCAGTCGTTAAAGCTAAAATAAGCGAAAGGCTAGCTAAATGCTAAATGTGGGCTAAGAGTAACTGAAAGCAGCAGGAGAAGGAAACAACTTTTTGAAGGAAGTGAAGAGATCTTAATAGAGGTTTTATGGGGAAAATACGTATTTGTAAATAAAGTTAAATAGTTTGAAAATCATTAAAGTTACAAAAACCAAAAGTCATAGCACCCATTCCCTGAATGAGCTGAACCTTAGGATAAAATAGCAGAAGTAGATGATTACGAAAAGCTGAATCAGCGTTCACACAATTACTGCTAAAGGCTGCCTGTGCCAGTGGATGGGTTCTGTGTATTCTCATTGTTGCAAATAAATAAAAAAAAAACATGTCAGAGCTCGACATTGTTCTGCAGAGCAGCAGTGCTGAGCACAAATGCTTCTCAGAAGCCGAAGTAGCCGTTAACAGGATTAGGCATGGCTTACATAAACGTCTCCCATAGCAACAGCGAGCCGGCACCAGGCGGAGGCAGAGAGGAGAGCCGTCACCGGAAAGCATCATCAGCCCGGTCAGCTGACTGTCAGCTGGCTTGTTGTGCATCATGTTAACAGCTTTGTGTTTCCTGAACATCCACAATGGGTCCGTTTTAGCTCACCTTTTAACCAGCTGTTGAGCAAAAAGATTGCATTATAAATGTTCAGAACCTTTCCCCGTTCATTTTTAAGCAAAAATAGGTTGACAAACTGAGCTACGCTGTGTGGAATTGTGTTAAACTTGTTTCTTTTGGTAACAGAGAGCAGGGCTGCAGTTTGAATGGCTCTGTGTGTTTGTACAGCTTCTCTACAGACTGTCTTTGGAGGTTTGTGTACATCAGTGTCCCGTGGCCTGCCGGTGTTGTGACAGTTTGACAGTGCTCCCTGAGGTTGTGTCCCTTTGGATATATATACTAGGCCATTAGAATGGTTCATTTACCATGATTCCCTCAGGAGGGACACATGGCTCACTGACTCTCATGGCACAGGCTCGAGAAGAGTCCCTTTCCTTCTTTCTTCAGCCCTTTTTATTGTCATTGGAACAATTCAGCTTGATATGTTGATATGTTAGTCGAAACTATATTATATGATGTTATTTGACATGTTATGTACGTGGTACCCATTGGGACCGACCTGTATTATGAAGTGAATTGTTACCCTCTACTTACAGGATATGTACCTGGTGCTTATATGTATGTATTGGTACCTGGCACAGTGTAACAAGTAACTTAATATTATAGCCCAGGTACTGTAAATACAGAACAACAAGTCACTTAACACAGTTCAATCCCCATAGATGCAAAGCATGCACCTAAGTACCAGGTACATAGAACAGACTAGAATAGAAAATAAATACTTTATAAGTCCCCATGGGCAAATTTAAACTTTGTTGCAGCCACTATAAGAACATACAGAAGAAGCTTCACCATGAAATAGAAAATAAAAACAAATAAAGCAAACAGAAAATGCGAAACAATAAAAACATTAAAACCAGGCAAATTACCAAGTTAAATGGAGATGATGAAGATACAGACATTGTATACATACCAGGTATGTATTCTGTAAGTACAGGGTAATAAGTCACTTGATAATGGAGCTCAATTCCTGAGGGTACTAGGTACCAGAAGTGGAAGGTAGTTAATTACATTACTTGCATTACTATAATAACATCTGTACTTTTACTTGATTTGGTTTTATTTCAAGTTGGTTACATTTGAAATTACATCCGTTTCTGAGTACAAAAAATATTAATGTAAACATCTGAATTAAAATCAAAAGAAGAAGAGAACGCACCATAACGCCTGCAGTAACTGGGTCTGTTCCTCACCCATCAGCCGGTGTGTAATCCGGCTAGAAGTGAGGACGAGCCGGGGAGGGAGGAGCTTCTCTGATGAATAAAGCCATAGACATTGTGCACAAACCCCGCCCACTCGGCGCGCCGCTTCACCCGCCGTAGTGGAGCGGAACTCACCAGTAGATCACTTGTTGGGTGGCGGGCGTCAAAACCTTCATCCCGAATTTTGTTCAGATTTAACTCAAGAGAATGAAATAAACTCCTGGACGTCCAGGACATGTTTAACGGAACATTCTGGCTTTAAATTGAACACAGGAAGCTAATTCATCATGCTGTTAGCTGTGTAAACTCAGAATGAACTGTGTGGTAAGTTGTAAACCTACTCTTATCGATGTTTTTCTAACTTAAAACGAGGCTCTCGTAGTTTAATAAGAGGCTTTGTGAAAATTAGTCAAACAAACATTAATGAATTGTGCTGCTGATGTCGCTTAGCTCTTTGGCTAATGTTGCTTAGCTCTTCCCCTAATGTTGTTTAGCTCTTCTGCTAATGTTGTTTAGCTCTGCTGCTAATGTTGCTTAGCTCTTCCGCTAATGTTGCTTAATTCTGATGCTAATGTCGCTTAGCTCTTCTCCTAATGTTGTTTAGGTCTGCTGCTAATGTTACTTAGTTCTGCTGCTAATGTTGCTTAGCTCTTCCGCTAATGTTACTAAGCTCTTTTGCTAATGTCGCTTAGCTCTTCTGCTAATGTCGCTTAGCTCTTTTGCTAATGTTGCTTAGCTCTGCTGCTAATGTTGTTTAGTTCTGCTGCTAATGTCGCTTAGCTCTTCTGCTAATGTTACTAAGCTCTTTTGCTAATGTCGCTTAGCTCTTCTGCTAATGTTGTTTAGCTCTGCTTCTAATGTTGCTTAGCTCTGCTGCTAATGTCGGTTAGTTCTGCTGCTATTGTTGCTTAGCTCCAGCTAATGTCGCTTAGCTCTTCCGCTAATGTCACTTAGCTCATGTTTAGCTCTGCTGCTAATGTCACTTAGCTCTTCTGCTATTGTCACTTAGCTCTTCTGTTGTTGTCGCTAAGCTCTTCTGCTAATGTCACTTAGCTCTTCTGCTGTTGTCGCTTAGCTCTTCTGCTAATGTCACCTAGCTCTTCTGGTAATGTCACCTAGCTCTTCTGGTAATGTCACTCAGCTCTTCTGCTGTTGTCGCTTAGCTCTTCAGCTAATGTTGCTTAGCTCCTCTGCTAATGTTGGTTAGCTCTGCTGCTAATGTTGGTTAGCTCTTCAGCTAATGTTGCTTAGCTCCTCTGCTAATGTTGGTTAGCTCTGCTGCTAATGTCACTTAACTCTTCGGCTAATGTCGCTTAGCTCCTCTGCTAATGTCGCTTAGCTCTTCTGCTGATGTTAGTTAGCTCTGCTACTATTGTCTGACTTTGCTGATTTTGCTCATTTATTACAAATTATGCCGTACACTTTTAGCTGTGAATGATGCATATTTAGTAGTTATCTTGAACGTAGATAATACGCGCAACAAGTTTAAATCAAAAAACATTGAAAAACTGCAGATTGTGATGTCTTTTAACCTCTAATATGTGTCTTTTCTAAAGGATTTTTATCAAACAGACAACGCTGCCAAACACTGTTGTTGTTCAGTGTTCTTCAGGTGGTGGACATATCACTGTATTAGTAAGTAACATATAATTTAATCTTTTTTTATTGGTGTTTTGGTAGCTGAGAATGATTCCCAACACAAACTCCCAAGGGCTTAATGATCGCGTGAGAGCTGTTTTATAGATTTTGTGTCTGTCTGTTAACAAAATATCTCATGATTGTAGTTTACAACTGACTAACTTTTAGATCCAGCCTAATTCAAGATGGCCTTCACAGCCGACTGAACTTAGAAAACACAAAAATGTCTATAACCAAGTCAGTTTTATAGATATTGAGCTAAAATTTGATGTGGAAGTAGCTAGCTTGATTGAATTCCTAACAAGTCCATCATTCCTTCAAATAAGATGATCTCAGTCTAAAACTCTGGCATGAAAAGGCTGTGGGCGATATGCATTCATTCAAGGAATGCCAGGCCTTTAATTGACCATTGTGTTGTTCCTATTTTCACATAAACTGAAGGTGATGTTTTGTGATTCACCAGAGGATGATCACCCAGTGTACCCTCTCTTTCTCCGTTTTCATGGTTTCCTCTAATCTTTTCCCAGCGCTGCAAATTGCCCTTCTTGTGATATCACTGTGCTGAGTCTTTCTTTACGGATGAACTGGATTGCGCTGATCTGTCACTTTGCCTCACCGTGTAACAAAGTCTCTCCAGCCAGTATTCAAACACGAGGCTGCGATTGGTGATAAATGTGTATAATTACACTGAGTAAAAGCCTGTAGTCTTCCTATCGATTCTGTTGCTCATTTAGGGAATTAAGGAGTCTGAAAATTCCTAAGCACAGCAGACAGGATGAAGGGATTAGATGCAGAGTCCATCTTTCAGGGTGCAAAACTCATCCCCCCACATGCTCTTGGAGATATTTGTAGAAATTCTTGTGGCTGATTTATAATCCCTATGCCATTTAACTTTGAACAAACGGGTTGAATGTTTCCTTTGTCCTGGTCTGCTCAGAATAAATCAGTCACAGCTGAAATGTGTCTCCGTGACATTGTCGTTTCTGTCCTATTTATCGTATCCGCCACCTCTAAAAGGGGGAGATCTGTTCACCTTGAGATGACTCCCCCGGCGCTGGTGTTTTTGTTGACCACAAGGGGGTCTTTAACCTACATAGGTAGCTACATTAGCGGGGCTAAAAGCACGCTGGAAAACAGCCAAGTCAGCAGCGGGACGTGAGCTATGAGCTGAATGTTTGGACATGAGGGGAGGGAGGGAGGGAGGGCGGGAGTTGGATGGCTTCCCTCAGGCTTTTTCCAAGCTTTGCTCCAAATGAAAATAGTCACAATACGGCATCCTGCTGCTCTGCTGCAGGCCCACATCAGGTGATGAGCAAGAGGACGACGACGAGTTGGATTTTAGAAGCATGCAGCATTTTTACTCAAAGCACTAATGCTGGTGAAGGTGGTGCTGTTCTTCAGTGAAAAAATCATGGCAAAATTAAAGATCCCCCATAACGTTTCATGTCATTATCACCCGAAGGTGAAGGCAGAGTTTTTGCCAGTGTCTCTGTGTTTGTTTGGACCGTTAGCAAAATATTCCATGAACGAGTGGACAGATTTTGATGAATACATCTACAACTGATTACCGTTTTGGAGTTGGTCACTTTCAAGATGGCCACCACAGCTAATCAACTGTAGCAAACACAAAAATAGCTGTATTAGAGTCAACTCTGCCTGTCTGTTAGCAAAATATCTCATGAACCACTGGACAAATTTCAATGAAACTCAATTTAAGATGGCTTCCACAGCTAATAGATCGTTTAAAAAAAAACACAGAAATGCTTATAACTCAGCCGGCTTTACAGATATAGAGCTAAAGTTTTGTGTGATAGTAGCTGACAGTAGTCCTCAACACATACTTCAAGCATTAATACATATCGAAGGATATGGGTGTGGCCGCCATCTTGAATTAAAACTCTGTCATGAAAGGCAGCGGGTGATGTGCTTTATTTAATAAATTCTTGGTCTTTAATCATGTGTTGAAAAATGAGTTGTAGCCGTTTTGGTCAAACCTTGAAAATAATGTTATGGGTAATCATGTAATAACACAAGTGTGAGGATCTGGGGTTTGGCTCCACCTTCTGGGTGGCGCCACTAATTATTGTCCACAGGTGTTCCTCATACCACTGACGAGACCATACAGGATTTAAGCAGCAGGCTGTGATCACACCTTCGCTGGAGCATCGAACCTATTGGGTTAGATTCTCCGCCTCAGTGTCTAACCTGAAATCTTGATCCTAGTGTTAACTACGTTCTCTGTTTGTATCTACGTCCTAGGTTTTTGCCACGCCACGACTACAGATACTAAGGACCATGACCTGACACCCTTCTGATACTTACCGCACTGGAACTGGCTCGTCACGTCTGGAACTTCTGGACTCCTGGAACCACTCCTCCTCTCCTCGGCGCTGCATTTACCTCCTGGATCTGTAAGCAAACAGAGAGACATTATTACCACCTTCTTGCCACCGTCTGGATCTAGACTCATACCCGAGACTCACCTAGCTCTCCTTCTCTTGCAGACTCTCCGGATTCCGCCCACTGTATATAGCTTTCACCCTGTAAATAAAATCACTTACCTTACATCCGTCTCCGTGTTTGGTCTTGGTCTCGCTCTCTGGACAGAATCCCCTGAGTTATGACAGTAAGATGGCATGCTCAGAGCATGCGTTGTGAATGACTTCCAGCTACTACCACACCAAAACTTGGCAGAATATCTGTAGAACCGGCTTAGTTATGGCCATTTTTGTTTTTTCTGAGGTTAATAAGCTGTGGTGGCCATCTTGAATTGGGTTTGCACCAACGAGTAATCAGGTGTAGAGATGCATTCAATGATTTCCTGAAAGTTTCAGTAAAATCTGTCCAGTGGTTCATCAAATATTATGCTTAAAGATACACGCATGATTACATGTGCAACCACACAAGCAT
This sequence comes from Kryptolebias marmoratus, assembly GCF_001649575.2. Classification (NCBI taxonomy): domain Eukaryota; kingdom Metazoa; phylum Chordata; class Actinopteri; order Cyprinodontiformes; family Rivulidae; genus Kryptolebias; species Kryptolebias marmoratus. The sequence continues at coordinate 7,700,253 of NC_051452.1, read as the reverse complement.
GGTAAAAACATAATTGCCCTTTTGCCCTTAGTGGTGAGTGATATTAATGTGGAAAGAAGGTCCTTTTTGAGATCTATATTTGCAGTAAATTCTGTATCAAAGTTATCCAAATGTACTACCTTTTGGCTCAGTTCAGGTACAGGAACAGTCCTGTTAAATGCCTTTCTGCAGCATGTTTTTGTCCTGACAACGCTTTGCCTCTTTCCAGTTAGAAAAATCCAAACAAGGATCAGCCCCGTCCTGCTTGGTTGTGAAAATAAAAGCTGCAGAGAGTCGGGGGTCGATTCTAATTTGGCCTTGGACTGATTGCGACGATAACGGATCTGTTGAGTTGCATTACGCTACTGTCGTCTGGCTGATACCTGATTGCTGCTTATCAGGGGGATGTTTACATCCGTGATTGCCTTATGCCTGCTGCTGCAGAGCTCAAATCAGTCATCAATAAAATCTGTCAGGATTTCTCAACAGAAAGTGAAATGCAGAGGACCATTGCAACCACTGGCAGCAAACATGCTTCGATTAGACTTCTAGCATTAGATTTGAACCCCTCTGCATCCTAAGAGACGACTGCATCACTGAAGGGGCAGGTATGAAGACAGAAAGTCATCTTTTTACAGAAGACTTCATATTATATATGTAAAAGTAGCACATTTTATTTTCAGCAGTCAGAAATACAGAAGATAACAGCTAATGCAAGTAGAATTTTTTTTACAAAAGTCCAAAGCAAATTCAAAAAGTTTTGCAGTGTAGGACACCCCGAATGGTGGACTGCAGTCCAGAACATCTGTCCAGTTTCCCGCATTTAGTAATTCAATTATAGGTGGTGCAACTTTTCTACAATTAACACTATCTCGTTTTAAGTGGCGCAACTTTCCAAGCTTTTATGGTAGCTCACAGCTTTTCCAGCATTTACAGCAGACCACTGAGCAAGGGACTGCCTTTTGCTGCCAATCCAGACATGAACAAAACCATCTAGGAGCTGTCTTTGAGTGTCTAGACATCTGTTCCTTTAGGGTTGTGGTCACTGCGGATTGGACTTCCATCCCACAGTGTTTGGTATTTAGGGTGCATGGAGCTAAAACTCCTTTAGGAATTACCTCACTGTACTGCGACTGTTTGGGATTAGTCAAAAACACCAAATTGTGATTAAAATGTGCAAATTTTCACTTGGAATGACACAGAATTTTTACTTAAGACATGTTTGCAGAAACTCCTGATGAATTTTGGCCTAAATTTTGCTATGAGTTTGCATACCTAGCACCAAAAATATACAGCTCTAAGATTACAGAAACTAAATTTAGAACAGTACAAGACGGGTTCCAGACGGCCCTATTTGACTTTGACTATTTTGAGGAAAAAAACTTGTCTTGCAGATTTGTTTTTTCCAACATATTTGATATCTCTACGACACAACCCAGAGGTCTTGTAACTCGTGCAAGGAAATCGAGAACCCTTGCAAATGTTTTGAGACATTTTGAAAACTCCCTTGCTAAAATGTCACCAACAGCCACAACACAATGAGATACTAGCTTCAGCTGCGTTCTTGGCACTGGTGTCCTGCTGGAGCCAGCCTGCTATTCTTCATTACCAGTTAGTGGCCCTAACAGTGTGGCTGACCAGAATATAAACAGTTTCGTCATCACATTCAGCCCCAGGGTCAGAGGAAAGGTTGGTCATGTATGTGTGCGTTGGGGAGGGGAATGGATGTTTCTAGATAACTAAGTTTCCTTTGGCAGCCAGCCCCAGAAGTGTCACCGCCCATAGACCTCCGCTCTAAGTGCATTCAGGTGCCTCCCTGTCCCCGCGCATAATTTGCTCCTACTAAAGATGAATCTGTCACCTGGAGAGTTTTCCAGCTGGAGACGGATCCCACGCTTCATATGAGAGCAGGAGAGGATAATTTTTTGCTTCAATCTTCTCTTTAAGTCGTTATCCCGAGTGCCACTTAAAAAAGAAAAATCTAAATAACTGAATTTAGACAGAAAAACTCCAGAAATCACTCGGCTACAATACTTCAGTTCCACAGAGATTTTACTGATTAAAGCAACTTCACTTAATAGACTGAATCATTGATCACAGTCAAAAAGGGTCACCTCCGTCTCTGCAGACCTTTCTCCTGGATTAGATGTACTGAAGCGAGACGTGTCAGAAGCAACAAAGTGTCATCATTATTATGTATTATTGTGTATTATGTATGACACAGCCTGCACCTTGGAGTGTGGACTGGCATTCCTGCAGCACAAGGGCAGGGGAGGTTCTGTTCTGGGAATTAACTGGAGTTTGATTCACCTCTTTGCAAATATGTTAGTGGATTTAAGTTAGAGAAGTTTTGTGTATAAAAACAAGAAAAAAACACCAGTATTGTATGTTTTTGAAGGCTGCCAGCACCGATTCAAAAAGAAAAATGAATAAAGTAGAACTGGAAAGCGCGTTGGTCTGCATGTTGGTGAATGATGAGGTGTGTGGTGGGACCTAGTCTGCTATCTGCCCCGTACAGTCCGCGCTCTGTGCTCAGAATGTGAATGGGCTGCTGGTGCAGAACACCAAACCCTCCGCCTCCTTTGTGTTGCTGCTCATTATCGCCTGCCACCAAAAGGCAAAAATCAGGCAATGATGGTTTTGTCGCTCTGCGGGCTTTCGTGTTTCAGCAAAATATCCCCTGAACCACTGAATGAATTTTAATGATATCTGCATCTATGACTCGTTAACTTTTGGAGTCAGTCCAATCCAAGAGCTGCCAGAGCTAACCGGCAATAACCAAAACACTTAAATAACAAGAATGGCTACAACTTAGTCCATTTTAGGGATACTGACCTAAATTTTCCTGTGGTAATAGCTGAGTCATTCACAAGACACTCTGAATGTGAAATTGCATTTAAGGTTTGGCCGAATGGCTTCAACAGGAGATATTAATCTAAAACCTTGGTAAAATGACTTTAATTTTAAATAGGTTGTTTAACCATTTTTGGGTTTTAGCATGACACTACAAGCCTGTAAAATCTTGCTTAGAGTTGGTTTTATTGGTGATTTAGACAACTTTTTTTCATGACTTTGTCACATTTTTTGTTTCTGGTTTCTCAAATCCTTGGGGGAAAAAAAGTGTTTTAATTGTAAAGCATAATTATATGTCGTCCTCTGAGCATCTCTAACTCAAAAACTTTGCAGAAAGAATTTTAAAACTGGCTTGTTCTTCCGCAAAGTGTTGGATAAGGAGAAAAACAATCCCACTACATGGGCAAGGCAAGCTGCATGATTTCTGTGTCTGATTGTTACCTTGCCGATGGGCGCATGTCTCTTTTCATACAACAAATTGGATTTGCTGCACTAGAGCTTGACAGACCCAACAGACTGCACTGATAGACACAACACTGATTCAGTCTGTTGCATGAGCATTAAAAAATAAAAAGAAAGAGCTGATGGGATCTGACAGAGCCAAGGATAACAGCGATAGCAGTTTCAAACATGGTCAGTAACTGAAGCCCGCACTCGGGAATATTTACACTTTTTATACCTAATAAACAAAGAAGACATACTGATCAGATGCTACTTGTAAAGATTTAATGGCAGGTTTACATTGTTTGTATGCTACATGTCATATTAGTCACTGGTTTAGTCCTAATTAGAGGCAACATGAACGTTTTATTTTTGTTTTTTAAATTTGTTAATCAAATGCAGGATTTCATTAGCATGCTATCAAAAGTCAGAACATCTATACTGCTCTAGATGTTTTTAAAATTGGAAACCATTCCCAAATGTTTCAAGATATTTTGCAGTCTCCCTCGAGAATAAAAAATCACATCTCCGTTGGATGGGTGGATCTATTGATGATTTTTAAGAGGGACTCGTGGTTGGAGCCATATCGCAGAACTGTTTTGTGTAAGAGGCGAAAGTTTGATGGTGACAGGATTGAGATAAAGCAAGACAGATGGAAGAAAACGAGTAAAAAATCAGCTCCGTTGTTGTTTGGATTGCTAGAGCACAAAGTAATTGTGGGCGTGTTTGAAACGGACTGATAATTCAAGCCAACACAGAAACACCAAAAATAAAGTTTGTGAAAATCTCCATTTAGGAAACTGTTTTTAAAAATCCTCAGCAGGAAATTGTGTGGAAAAACTTGCACTCTCATAGCAGATGGTTTAAAGTGTAGCGCAGAAAAATCTTATTTTGTAGGACCAGGTAAACCACAAAAATAACTGGGAGAACCCTACTTACTGGCAAAACACTGGGTGAAAAGAATTTTCTCATAAAGTCAGTTTAAAATCTATAAATATGACATTTTTAAAACAACGTCCAAACACCTGGAAGTTGTTAAGATAGCAAGACTTTAACCAACCACACAAGAGATCAACATCCTCTTTTTGTCCACTTGATGAGAAATTCCAATCTTACTGCAGATGACCATAGAAATTCATTCAGAGGGAAGTTTTGTTGGCAGCTGGCACTTTTTCACAGGGTTTCTAGTCAAACAGATAGGCAGCGTGACAGGCCAGTCAATAGAAGTCAGCAGTGATTATGCAAGTTGCTTATGCCTAATGAGAAAGGTCAACAGATTGCCAAGAGTGGGACACATGCCCAGGCTCACACTGAGTAGGATAGTACACGATCCGGAACAATACTGTGCCGCATAAATACATATTCCCTGTTCCCCCACCCTGTAGAAATACCTCCTTTTAAGAAAAATTAAAGTAACAGAGGCTTTTTATTACATAACACCTGCATAAACTGATCCTGTAAATTTATTTTTACTTTACTGTCTTTTCATATGAGGTTTTAAATCTCAGTAGAAAAAAATATCCTAAATGTGTTGCAGCTAATACATAAGAAAGCATTTTACCAGTTCATAGGACATCATCAACAATGCTCACATAAAGGGAAAGTACACTGACCCTTGTTCCTGCAGACCAGTATCTAACCAGAGTGCTGCATTGTATCATACTGGTGGGTTAGGTTTGCATTAGTTGTCTGGTTGTTTTTGTGAAGGCAGCTATTGGGACAACTGTTGAGCCTAATTTAATGTCGGTTCATCTCAAACTGCTCTCAGTTGTAGCTTGTCACCAAAAGAAATTGACCAGGACGACACTTTATCATTGATTTTGCAGATTGAGCTGCTAGTGCATGCTCAGCAGAAATACACCTATTCTGTATAAACATGTTGTCATATAATACAAAAAATATTTGCTAGTAGATGTTCTGCTCAAAAGAACAACTCACTGTCTTGGTTTGAAGTTTTTTATTTTTTGAAATGTGTAAAACTCAAATAACATTCCCTCTCCATGGTGGTAATAAGACCAGAAAAGGAATATTGGATGAAACACAAATGTGAAGTAAAGAAAAAACAAACAAAATTAAAGTGCAACTTTTTAGAACCGGTTGATAAATTTCCACCTTACTGTGATGAAATTCGAAGTCTCCAAAGATACCAGGAACGCCTTTGTGGGGGGCAGTTGACCCTTGTAGGGTCTCCCAAGAGAAACTAATCCAAGTGGAGGGACAAGACTAAGCACCAAGCCACCTCGCGTAAATCAGGTTTACGGGGCTCGCAGTAAGCTAACGTTCCCAGCCACAGTTCAGAGGGTCCAAACTTCTTGGAGTTTTTGGATGAAATGAAGGATGAAACTCCGTTGTTCTGCCTGGGGATTTTAACTCTGTTGGCAACGAGTTTAACTAAGAGGGGCGTGACAATAAGGGATGACCACGGAGATGTCATAGTCTACTCATAGTTTGTCCATGTGGAAGCACGGGGTGGTCAAAGGTGCACTTAGCACTGCAAAAACCTACGTTGCAGATTAATAATAGTCTTTGCCATTACAGAATGACGAGCATTCATTTTTGATGAGCACAGCTCATTGGTGATGTTTTCGCTCTTTGCCGTTATGTTGCACAGTAATCTTCTTAGAATAGGCTGAAGCCACTCTCAGTTTAGGGCGCTTCAGTTATCAGTGGCACCACTGTGGACATTACTATTTCCTCTTGCAGCCCTTGGTATTTCTTAAGCTTCTCGTGTTCCTTCTTTCTAATGTTGCTGTTGCTTGGAATTTCTACATCTATCACCACTGTTTATGTAGATTCTCAGTCATCCAGGACATCTATTCGTCCATTTTCACCAGTGAGCTGGTCCTATCCCCAACAGTCATTGGGTGGGGGGCAAGGTACACCCTGGGAAAGTTGGACATGGCACATCCTAAGAGTTTTCTTGTTAGCCAAATATGTTTTGATCTTGTTCAAGAGGCATTCACTCAGTATTCATGCAGTTTAAAGCCTTGTAACCCTGCACATTCCTGTTTGAATTGAGTAAGTCTCCCGGACGGTAAGTGAAATGTCTTCAGCTAACAAGAATTAAAAAAGTTCAGCTGCCTTTTTTTAAACTCTAAGGTTCTGTCAACGCTGCCTTCTTTTTTAGTTTTGTCCACCACCAACATGTCTGATTGGTTAGTTGTCACCTGTTTGTCAGTCTGGATCTGGAAGTCCCACAAGATCTTAGTACTATCATTTTTACGGGGTGTCTCTTGACTTTGAGGCTTCCGATTTATACTTGGCACAGGCGTTCCTGAATACTGTCCCAGCCCCTTTCTGGACTGCATTGTATGTTCTGCTGTTATGTGCTGGCTTGTCCAGTGTGGTAGACCCTGTCCTCTACTGATGGTGTGCTGAAAGTCTGTTCTTGGTGCCATGATTAGTGTCTCCATAGAGTCCTTCAGCCCAGCCTATTCTAGCCATTGGTAGGATTTCTTGATCTCCTCAGTGTTCCAGTTAGACGGGGCTAACCCTTCAATAATGGTTCCCCTGCTCCACCTCTTCCACATTGTGTTTCTGGATATTTATAATATACAAGATTATTTGGGTTATCACTGCTGTTTTTGTGTTTGTGTCCCATTTGTGTTACCCCCACCCCCCACTCCTTAGGCAAAGCTAGCTTTGGTTGACAGAACAGCATCTTCTCTGCACTTCATCTCCCTCGCTCATTGCTTTGATGTGTTCTGATTGCGTTGGTGTGGCGATGG